>NW_026694012.1:0-34489 GCF_021218885.2 Marmota monax | reverse complement strand
ACCATTAAGCTTAGCCATCTTTAGGTTCATGTCAGATAAGGTATCATTTTTAAAAATAGTTTCATAGTACTGTCAGTAGCCTCTTTAAATCTGCTTTAGGTAAAGTCTACTACAAGTATATGTAGCTCATTAACTGTATATCAGAAATGAATTAAAGAAAGAGAATAGTATTCAACATTTATAAATAACAGGTAGAATTAAAGAAAATCATTTCAAAGATTGAAAAATAGGAAGAGAATAATTCATACATAATTTCACAGAATATTAATATCCTTTGTCCAAGAAATTATAGTGGTGTGACTTTATAATTTTAAGTTACTCTAAACACGTCAAGGAAGTCAGCCTCTCAGTACCCTAAGAAACCACTGGAGTTATGTTTGTGGACAACACAAAAGAGGGAGTATTGTGACATCAAATGGCAGTGACATTTTTGAGTCCATTGGGCATGACTACAAACTAGCCTCTCTGTTTGCATTCCTAAGACAGATTTCTGAAAAAAAAACTTAATTAAAAAAAATCTGTAGTGTAGCTCTTTGCTCACTATTTATGTGTTCTGTGTATAATATTTTTAAAATTGCACAAAATCAATGTCCAGGTAAGTCCAAGTTCTTTGGTGTAATTAAAAATAGCTTGATATTGTGATGTTAATTTGATTAAATAATGAATTAAATATCCAAAAATTGTCAAAAAAGAAGGGTGTTCTGATCTTTGCCCAATTAATCAATTTGATATCTCCATTCAAGTAGATGAACTTCAGCATAAATTAGAGTTTCATAATAAGACTCTTACCTAAGCCCAGATTTCTTTGAATTTTACTTAGTCAAAGAACTCTAAATGTCAACACAAGTTTGTATTAATTTTTTTCAGTAATTCTTATAACTTTGAATTCAGATAAGGAAGTTTGTTATTAACTTTTAAGATTTATTTTTAAATCAACTCAGACCAACAATTGGATGGGCCTTCCTGTTCCTATGCCAATGGTCTCTCTTCCTGGGGCTCTGATGGTATTCATCCTGGATGGTCTTTTCAGTTTTTGTCATAGAATCAATATAATGAATCTCTTCTCTATATAAACACATCATTTAAACTAAGTAAGAACCCATGATCTATATAAAAAGTTTCATCCAAGTGTTAAAAATATATATCCTACTTTAAAAATGTGATTTCTTTTGTTATTCCATGTTGAATGGCTTCAATATGATGTGACATCCAATAGCAACCTTTGACAAATTCTCTTGCAATAGCTCATTTCCTCTGATTTGCAAGTTTCTCAGCAACAATCATTCCTGTTTCCATTCTTTCTGAGAGGTATGCCTCTGTGAATTAGGACTTTGTAATTTTGTCTACTTTTCTCCCTTTTGATGTTAAATTAATTAATTCCATAAAGGAAGAGCTTATTAAAATTATGTTAAAGCACTGATAACTTGTAGACTTCCATGGAAGCTAGATCTCTATGGATTGTCAGAGCAATAAAAATATAATTCTTGCTATTCATGTTATTTCCCATTTTTTCTTTATTGAAGGTGTTTGTGTCAATGAATACCTCTACAGAACCACCTGTCTAAGAACATACAGATTCACATTCTGTACTGGTAGTAGGCCTTAATTATTTTCATTACTAATATTATGTTATGTTATAGTAATTATGTTACTAAAATCACTGCATTTATAATTCAATATGCAATTATTTCACTAATACAATGAGTGAGTTACAGATTTAACATAATACAACAGTAATGATGAAACATGCAAATTTAACAAGGATAAAAATTGTTATGACTTTAAAAAAAAGATATAAAGTTCCATTTACCTACTTGCTCCTTCCTGAGTATCAGCCAAAACAAATGGAACAAGTTTAGATAATAAAGCACAAATTATTATTTTAAATGCAGTGGAGTTTCCATGAAAAGTCATAATAAACTTTTGATTTCATGTTATGAAATCAAAAGTTTCATTTCATGAAATGACTGTGAATTTTTGTTTCAAACTGTTCTCCCTCTAAAATCACAAAACTACCTGAGGACCAACATGTTTTGAGAAACCTTACCTTAGTCACCTGCTGACTCAATATTAGAACCATTCTCTACAAGATTAACCTTATTATTACTTTTAAATTTTTATTCTAGAGAAAGAGGATGGTATTCCACTTGCACACCAAGCTATCTTAACCCTATGTCCCAAGAAGGTCTTCCACTTTTCATATTAATAAAAATTTTGACACCTCTGAGTGTTTAAAAAAAACACTTAATTTATTTCAAACCAAATTGAATCTTCTAACACATAGTAGTTACCTGAGGATTGTGACAAATAAGAGTAACATGGAGATAAAATCATGAAATATGATGGACATTCATACTCATGTGAATCATATGTTTACACATCTATGAACATATATGCACAATCAAAGGTGTAATTGTATAACATTGTTACTTTTGTGTCTATCTGGTTTTCCTCGGCACACTTCACCAATTCTTTGTTTGATCATAAGTTTCTTTGTTTCCTTTTTTTTTTAAATGCCAATGTCACACAGAAGGAATTCAGATATTTTAATGATATAGTTAATAACATGACCAATCAGTTTTTGTTTTGAAGACATAGGTAACACTAATATCTAACAAGAAGGGAACATTTGACTTCCAATGTACTTAAGTGGGGTGGGGGGAACTCTAGTGGCAGACTAAAACAAAACATTAAAGAGCCTACATATGAAAATCCCATCTTGGTGCCAGTGGAAAATGAAAGCCTTCTAGAATCTTCTACGCACACATGCTTGTCTATCAGCAGCAGTATTCATTGAAGCTTATTTGCAAGAAGGAATCTGGCTGCAGTGATTTCTAGACAACTTTTTCTAAATTCCTGCTTAGTGCCAATAAAGCTGAAGTACAATGAGAAAGTTAATGCAATAATTTTTACATGTCGATAAGAATAAACACTACTTTTTGCCTGATTGGGGCATGACAACCCACTTTGTACTTAGTAAGTACTGCTCCAGGAAATGAAAGTGAAATTTTACTTAAAAACTAAATGTTTTTTAATTAAATTTAATTGCTTACATTCTGAGTGTTAGTTTAGTGTCTAGAATCTTTTTTCTTTAGATACGATTGAGGCTCAAACCAGATTTCTTTTACTATATCATTATTATTAATAGTAGTAATAATAATAGTATTTATATCATTATCAAAATGATTGCAATTCCAGGCATTTCCTTTTGCTTTATTCAAATACAAATATAGAGTAAAAGTAATTTCCAGTTCTTTTCTATCAGGGATAACTGAAAACTGTGAACAGCATTCTAAGTTAAAATATTTATTCTAAGAGGGAAGAAAGGAACCAACTCTCAAGGGTAATAGTGTGATCCTAGCCCACATCATGGTAGAGCAAAACTGGCCTAGTAACACTGTATAACAGTCACATTTGAGTTCTGGAACATTTAAAATTCATAGTTTCAGATTCATTAGTTTTATTGAAAATGTAAATCCATACTTTATTTTATTAAAGTTTTTTGTTCTTAAAATACTTATGTTAAAAGCTTTAAATAGAAGACCAAAAAAAAAAAAGTTGCACCCAACTAATAGCTGGCCATAGCTACAAAATGCTATATAGCCATTATAGAAATTACATCATCTTACAAATAATTTCAATTTGATTTGCAGCTCTTCCATACTCAGGTCACAACTTATACATCAAAATGACATTTTCTTTCATCACAATGTCTATAAGTTATCCATTTTTACAATATTCTCCCAAGTAGTGCAGTTAATGTCAAGAGAAAAGAAATTTAAAATTCCGCTTAGTATATATACCCATTGTGTAAAAAACTCATCTGAACTCAAATTATTTTTTTAAAAGCATACGATAGATTAATAGATTCCAATTGAGGTAGGATTCAAGGAATAAGATTTAAGTAGAAAGGAGACATAAAGGAAGGATGAGGAAATAAAATTTAAATTGAGAAGTTCTACATACATTTTTAGGCATGTCACTCCTTAAGCCAGTCTCTTTCCCAGGCCTGTTACACCCAAAGTCCTACCCAATCTGTAAATCTATCCCTGCACTGTTTATTACCCCCCACCATATGTAGACTAAGTAAAAAGAGATAAAATATTTAGAGAATCCTATAACTTCCAGTGCTATGTACTGATCAGGTAATAGAGACCATGTCAGCCAAAGGGTATTCAGTATGACAAGACCAACAACAACAACCAAGTGACTTGAGATCCCCAAGTGACTGTTGCCACTCCTATTGATTGTTCCATAGCCCACCCCTTACCAAACTTCCTTTAAAAGAAGTTCCCCAGGAAGCCCAAAACTATGTCTCTTACACATCAGATTGCCTGATTCTTCCTTGAATGTGTATCTACGCTCTTGAATAAATGTCTGTTTATGCCTCTGACTGGCATGTGCTAAAATTCTTTCCGCGTGTACGCCAAGGACCCTACTAATCCTGGATTGAGTTTCTCCTTCTATCTGGAAACTCCTCAGTCCCTTCTTTGGAGACAATGTTTGTTCTGTGACACAAGCTCTGTTTCCAAAGCATACAGTTTGATCCTTTGTTGGTCATAACAAATGTCACTGAGAGATTATTTTCCCCTATGATACATATCAGATTTTGAATTACTAAAAATTTTCCAGTGCTTATACATCACACATGTAGTTATATTTAATTTTATGATTATAAAGAGAAGTATAGATATTTATAAACTGTAGGAATGAATTTGATAAATATTGACTCTTACATTCTGCCATTTTTATCTTTCTTGCCTGAAGATAGTTCTTTATAATACTGATATTATTGTAAGATATATATATATATATATATATATATATATATATATATATATGAAGATTTATAAGATATAAAAAGATATCTTCTTTATAATAGTGAGTCTTTCAATCTGAAATAAAGGGATATATTTCCTTTTATTTACATTTTCAAAAATTTCCTTCAAATACATTTGTCATATTTTCCGATTTAGTCTTTGGTAGGTAAATTTCTTTGATGCTGCTTTAAAAGAAATTACTTTCAATATCTGATCTTCTTCTTTGTTTCCAGTATACAATGATTTTTTTCTATTAACATTATATCTAACTTCTTCCAAGTTTCACTTACCATATTCAAAGGTTTACCTCTTTCACCCCAGCTTAACGTGTAGTTGATAAATAAAATGTATAAGTGTTTATATTTTACAATATGATGTTTGATAGGTGTGTACAATGTGAAATCATTACTACATTGAGGTAAGTAATGTTTAAAAGAATTATCTATTTTTTGTGTGATGAGAGTACTTATTATAGACATGTTTTTAATTCACAAACATATTTTTTTCATTTGTGAAATATACTACTTTATACTATGGTTCATAGTATAAAGGAGGATCAGACACACAATCACAATCAATCTGTCTCTCCTTACCTTCAGGTATGGTCCAAAAGCAACAAAAGAGCGTCTCAGAAGGAGATAGGAAATTCCTGCCTTGATTAAGTGCTTCAACTCTGTAGGGCAGTAAGAAATGACATATTTCAAATAAGCAGCTCAGTGTGATCAGTAGAAAATGCTAAGAGGAACTAGAGGGGCTCTGAATTTTCTAGTGGCTCTTATTGCTCATGTCCTCCAGACATTGGGATTGCAACTGAATCAATTGCACAGAATAATGGCACTTGGCACGCTGTCTTTGGCACAGCCAGTATCAATCACACTGCCACCTAAGAACTGAGACCAATCAGCATCAATTTTTTTCTTGGCTCTTATTGATGCATTATAATTATACATAATAGTGAGGTTTGTTGTGACATATGTGTGCACACTTAACATAATTTGTCCAATCTTATGCACAGGTACCTCCCCTTTCTCCTCTTATTCCTCCTAATGGTCCCCTTCCTCTACTCTACGGGTACAACTCATTTGACACCTCCTCCAATAGATGCTTGAACTAGGTTCTCAGGGGACTTAAACTCCTTTCTCACTTGCCACTAGTCAGTGAATTAGAATTTACTATCAGTGCCTCCAATGTCTAAAGTGCTCACCTTAATGAAGATGATAACTGCTGTTTTGCAAATCAGAAGCCTCAGGCTCAATAGCCCTGATTGCAAGATAAAAGAGTTCCTTTTACTCCACAGCCTCTCTAGCATTTATTATTAGTAGTGTTTTTGACACTGCCATTATTACTGGTGTCACATGAAATCTCAGCAGAGTTTTGATTTTCATTTATGTATTGCTAATGATATTGAATATTTTTATATGTATTTCTTCTTTTGAAAAGAGTCTCTTTAATTTATTTGCTTATTTGTTAATTGTGTTATTTGTTTTTCTCTCTTCCTTTTTTGGTGCTGTTTTTTCAGTTCTTTATATATTCTAGATATTAGTTCTCTGTGAAAAAGAGTATCTAACAAAGAACTTATCCATTATTTTCTTAATTTTATATTTTATTGTTAGTTTCCTGATTTCATGTTCTTTACAGAATTCAATTATTTGAAAATAATCCTAAATATTTCATCTATTAATTTAACATTTGATTCATTTTATTGAAGACATTAATCTTAAAGGATTTTAATGTTTTTAATTGGATTTTTTGTGGAGTATACTGCCATATATGATCTACTTATAATCTGTTTCTGTTATATATTTTTTCTCCTTTTTCTTAGTTATTATTTAAGTCAGGAACATTCTATCATTTTGTGGGCTTCTTTATTGGTGTGACTAATAATGTCAATTAAGTGCCAAAATTCTGGTGAAATATTTCAGAATCTAAAGATAATTTTATCTTTTTAAATTTTTTTTTAAGAAGCAGCTCATTCTTTTGTTTGACTTCTTTTTCCAAAAATATTTAGTGGTGTCTGATCAGTTTAATGCAGGCAGAGCCTAAGGACATTACATTTGATGATTCTATTTGTTCTTTGCTAAGGACACAATCATAGACACCTAGTCCAGAGCTGTGAGTTTATCAGGGTCCTGCTCTTAGAGATGGCTCTCTCCTAATAATTTCTCATTATCAACAAGAGCCTGCCTTAAACCCTGCTTCTCAAAGATTGTTTGCTAAGTGTGTTGGTTTTTGATCCTGTCTGATTTCAGAATTCAGTGAAATTCTTAGAAAGAAAACCGATACTATTTTGAAACACTTCAATTCTAATTCTTTGTCTCCATAATCCCCAAAGTTTTCCAGGTTTCCTTGCCCCTTGGTCACAGCCATCTGTGTGACAAACCTCAAAGGCTTAGTGTTTTGCTCTGTGCCCAGTCTCATCATTTGTCCCAGGGAAAGAGATTCCTCAATAAGCCAGCACACTTCACTGGGGGGCTTTTCTCTTCAGGCCTCAGTTCCTTATTCACCTTTGTTTCAGTAGCTCTGACTTAAGAGACATTCTTTTTGTACCTTTTTTGTTTTCCTTTTCTTTTCTTTTCTTTTTTTTTTTTTTAATGTTCTTGGTGATAGTGTTGGAGCACCACCCTTTACTCTTTCATACCTATAGAGTCAGTGGTCCTACTTTGCCAAATACTGATCAGAGATTGTTTGTGTGTGTGTGTGTGCACACGTGCACATGTGTGCACATCCAGGTAGTGGCCTCAAAACCACTTGTGTTGAACACTTTGTGCCCAACTGAGCCACCTCCTGAGGTGGGACTTTGGGGAAGTGATTGGATCATGTGGACTCTAAGCTTATCAGTGGATTAATCCATTTGATGGATTAGTGATTTGCATAAACTACTAGGAATAGATGGACATTGTAGGCGGGTGGGGCATGGTTGGAGGAAGTATGTTAAGGTCTGTAAACAAGTCAGGATGGCGCCTGGCAAATGTTAGAGTCTATAAACAAGTCTGGATGGTGCCTGGCAAAATTCCAGAGGGAGTGGTTTGTGAAGTAATGCCAGCGAGCCATTAAGTGTGGAGATTCCTTATTGGTTGACTGCTGTATTGAGTTTATGTTAATTAGATAAGCTGTGTGGAATGTATAAATACCCCTCCTGTCCTACAATAAACGGCTCCCATTCCTGCTGTATCAAGCTACACAAGTTGCTCATCACCCCCCCCACCACCCCCCACCCCCGTTATTTTGCTGTAGCCGGACTGCGGCAGAAGTAGGTCACTGGGGACTTAACTTGGGAACTGTATCTTCTTCCTGACTCATGCCCTTCACTGCTTCCCAGATGCTGTAAGCTAAGAAGCTATGACCTACCAACCCTGTTGTTCCACCATATTTCTGCTTTGCAGTAGGTGCGGCATGGACTGAATCCTCTGAAATCATGAGCCAAAGTGAATTTCTCCTCCCCTAAACTGCACTTGTCATGTTTTCTTTTCTTTTCTTTTTTTTTTTTTTTTGAGTGATGAAAGATTGACTAGCATGGTGTGTATGCATGCGTTACTGCCAGTTGCATACATATTGGGCATTTCCATCAGGTTCACTGTTGAGCACCCTGTGCCAGGCACTGTGGAGTGAGAAGGTGCAATTATCATATGCCAGAGCCAAAAATGGGCAGTGAAACATGACAGATTTCATGAAAGAGGAATAGTGAGTGCAGTGTTCAGTTATCACCTGAGCATATCAACTCACCAGCATGTGAGGATCTGAGGGTGCAGGGTAGGAGCATTCCACACAGAGCGTCAAATAGCTGCACTTTGTTGTTCCTATGAGTGGCTTTTATCCTGTAGTCCAGATTATACTGTCATGTTGCTGAGTTGCTGATTTTGCTTTGAGCCTTGTAATCCACATGCTGCCAGACAAATTCTTATATCTGAGATTGTACACTGAGACAAAAATGAGTTGCTTCTCTTCCTTTCTTATAAAGGTATGTCAGCATTGTAGAAATTCAGAGATGAAAGGTTATAAACTCTATATCCATTTTATAAATCAAATGAAAATAAAAATAAATAATATTCATGTACTAAATACCATAAATATCTAATGTAGAGTCACTGCCCCCACCAAGGTTTCTGCCTTCTGATGTAATACCTTGTTTTGTACGACCACGATTCCCTCTAAACATCATTGCGTGATGAATTTTTATGATTTTTACTCTCTGTATCTTTTGCCTTTGTTTTAAATCAAGTCCTGAGTATTTCCATGCTCCCCAGTCTGCTGGCCTCCTGATGGTTGCTGTTTACTCATGACTTTTTGTGTTCTAAAAAATACCTAAATAAAAGCAGTCTATTTAATGATAAAGGTGGGAACGGTTATGGGTGTATATTTCAAGTAGAAAAATTTGGAATCTTTGTGTAGATGTTCCTGGTAAGTGTAGAGGGTAAATGTCATATGAAAAAAAAAATCAACTTTAACTAGAGTTCTATTTATAATCCATGATGCAGCAGCAGATCATGAATAGATCATGCTAAATTATTTCTCCTTTTTGTCATTTTTCTTCTACAAGCCTTAAAACACAGGCATGTATGCATTTACAATAAAATAGCTGTTGAGATTTTCATTAGCTTAAATGTATTAAAGGTGCCACTATTTAATGAGAAAATAAAATAAATCTGACTGTAAGACTTCTGCCAAAGTAAGACAGCATTGCCTTTGCCAACATTCCATTTTGTGAGCTTGGAAACTGTTAAATTATTATACTCCAAATCCTCATGGCCAAAGTGCCTCAGGAGTTAAGAGGAAGAGCACTTTTGTTACATAAATGATGCTTTACTACCTTAGGTTGCATTTTATTGGGTCATGTTATTTATAAACAGACTCTGTAGGTGAAACAAGAAGACTGGAGTCAGAGAAACAAGGTGATGGAGACCGAATAATTTGCCAGATGGTTAGAATGACGTGGGGGTGGGGTTAGTAGGCCAAGTCCACCTGAAACCTCAGGTCATTTCAATGAGACTTGCTCTGGCCCCATGACTCCTACACAGATCTGCCTACAATGTCCAGCCTGATTTCTGATCCACAGGGTGAATGAAGGTGGGGTGGAAGTGTTTCCCAAGCTTTATGTATAGAAAGATGAGAGATTATAGAACACAGAACTAATGACGCTTGTAAATATCAAGTCATTTCTTTCCTTAGTATTAAAAAGGGAGATTCTTTATTACTATTACCCCTATAAAAAACAGATGGAGAGCCATAATGTGAAAGCTGTAATTACCATAATAAGATGTTTTCTGTTGATGCCCTTTGTTTTTTCTCTCTCATAATTCTGGAAACACTTTAATCATTTACTACCTTAGGTAGATAACATTCTTGTAGCCCTGCGTGATTTCTATTTTCAACTGCAATCTGTTGGGGATTATTTTTGTTAATGTTTTCTTATTTTTTGTAATTGCTGAACCACACATGTATGAGAATGACTCTAATAATTTTCAAAATGATAACTCCTTTAAAAATAAGCTATACGGTGTTCAAAGATATAGCTCAGGTTTTATTATGAAAACAGAATTTTCACGTTTGCCATAGTCTTAAAAGTTATGTGCAATCTACTTTTCACCAGAGGATTTCTTACTTAAATCGTGTAATGGGTTTAAATACAAATAAATGGGTTGCTAATATCCAAAGGTTTTACTGTTAAGTAAACGTTAGGCTCAGTCATTTAGACCCTGGACTAGAGGTTGATGGGCTGGCTGAACCTGTCACATAAAGAAAAGCCAGGTAAAATCTCTCTCTCTCTCTCTCTCTCTCTCTCTCTCTCTCTTTCTCACACACACACACACACACAGACACACACACACACACACACACCAGTAGTATCATAGAAAGTGTATGTGCTTTGAATTCAAACAGAGTGTTTGTAACCATTTTACTCACTGCCACTTCCATTTAATTGAATTATCCTTGTTTCTTCTCCTGTAATTGGTGCTATGGTTCTAATTGTCCTTGAGATCTAGGTAATTGAGCACATGTGCTACATAAATATAAAGTAATTAATATATTTTGACAGAATACCAATCATATTAATAATACCTCCTAAAGTCTGGTAAAGTATACCTTGATGTATACTAAGCACACAATAATTGCCTATCTATCTATAGAGCTGGTTTAACTGGGATAGGGGTGTGGCCAGCTACCTTCCTTAAGCACCCTACTTTCAATCAGTTTTCACTTTTCAAAATGCACTGAATCCTTGTAACAATCTTTTCATATAGGTGTCATTATTTCTATTTCAGAGATAAAGACTCAAAACTAGTTAAGAAATATACCAAATCCATACCTTCAAAAAGTTTTGAAACAGTAACTGGCATTTAGCATATAGTCTTTCTGAATTCAAAACCTATGTCCTTCCCGTTACATTATAGTAATCTGTATTTGAATAGTGTGCTCCAGACATCTATATGAAAGTGATTCTGTGCTGTAGAATTCTATGTTGTATTAACTGAGCTCACACACCTCAGATATTCTTGTTTTCAGCAGGAAAGAGAACTATTCTTTGCTGAGAACTTACAGATATAATGAATAATCCAGACAATGCCTATACCAATATATCTATCTTATTTAAATACAGTTAGATGCATGGATGATAGATGGATAATATATAATAAAGAAACAGATGCAGATAGATGCATGATGGATGATAGAGGCACAGATAAATTCTCAACTAAAACAAAGTTGAAGGCATCGATGTTTATGCTTCATATTTTGAGCAAAATATATGTCTTTATATTTCTTTGCTTTCTAATACTTATTTGATCTTTAATTTCAATTTAGTAAGAGGATTTAAGAAGAGTAAGAAATGTATTTAATCTTAAGCAACTACAGTTTAGTGGGCAAATATATTTGTCTACAATTTATTACTATAAAAAGGTTCTTTCCTCCATTGTTTTTTAAATTTTCTTATTTTTCTCTTTTCCTGAAATATCCTCTTCACAAGTAAGGTTTTGGGGCAGAATTTTAATGAAATAAACAGGTTTCTCAACTCTCTCATATGATCAAAGCAGCCTATTTACATAAAGGGGACATGAGACAGAAAGTCTTTTCCTCTTCCTTTTTTCCCTCCCTTCCTCCCCACTCCTCCCTCCCGTTCTCGTTCTCCTTCCTTCCTTTCCTCCTTCCTTCCTTCCTTCCTTCCTTCCTTCTCTTTCTTTTTTTAATGAAACTGATTGAACCCAGGTGTGCTCTACCATTGAGCAGTACCCCAGCCACTTTTATTTCATTTGGAGACAGACTCTCCAAAAACCTCTCAGACTGGCCTTGAACTTGCCCTCTCCCTTCCTCAGCCCTCCAGGTAGCTGGGGTTATAGGCCTGTGCTACCACAATGTTCTGTTATAAAACATTATGATTTGACATATTGCTCTTCTCAGATAACCTAGGGATGAACTGACTGCTTGCTAGGTTGTTCAGTTTCTTTTTACTTAAGAGATACTCTGAAACCATTTCCAGGTTTTGTTTTGTTTGTTTTGTTGTTCTTATAATTAATTAAATTTACATATGTGAATATATATGAAATATGTAATGAAATATATATATATATATTCATTCCAGGGGCACATCCCCATTACTTTTTGCACTGTATTTTGAGACAGAGTCTCACTAATTTGTTGAGGGTGGCTTTGAACTTGTGATCCTCCTGCCTTAGGCTCCCCAGTTGCTGGGGACTACAGGCATGTGCCATTGTGCCCAGCATGTTGTTAATTTTTAAAATGTGTCAGTTTGGTCTTGCTCCTTTTGCCAGTCTTTCACTTCATGAAATATTATTTTATTTTACTTTCAGAAAACTCTCCAAATTATTGAATGATAGGTCCAAATGGATAGAAATTGATACCTACAAATCTTATATTTATGTCTTCAATTTCATATTTCTTGAACTTTTACCAAAACTTCTGAAACATGAAGAGAAGAATCAAGAAAATTTATCAGAAAAAAGAAAATGCATCAGAGGCTGTTTTTTTTTTTAATCCAGCTGCTTTAAAATAAATTGATTTTTAAATCTCCTAATTTTCTTTTGGATGTAAAATATGAAGAATCAAACCTATGCACGACATTGAAGAGATGGAAGGTGTTTGGTTTCTTTGCGCCTACATGTCCCCAGTTTCCAAGTGGGACGTTGAGTTGGCTTGGGGTTTCCCTTGTGGATAGGTGCCTCTGAGTATCCACTGCTATCAATAAGGCAGCAACATTGTTAGAGGTTTATTCTGCTAAGTGGGCATCCCATTGGCAGTACCAGTAGGATGTTGGGATGGTGGAGTATATGCCACACAGCAGGAAGTAAAATGAAAAGATTTTTAAACAAAAAAATATGGTTCAGACCTAGAAGTGTTGTCAATGTTCCAGAGAGGAACTATTTAAAGAACTTTCCAGAATGAAAAAAAAATGAATAGAGCAAAAACTAAAGTCACCTTTTGTGACTTCTTTTAAGATTAACCTGTTTTCTAAAAGCTTTAGCAAATGAGAACTTCAAATGTCCTCTGTAGAAAATTCCCTTTAAACCTACCTCTTCAACATCTCTAGCAATTAGAGAAATGCAAATCAAAACTACACTAAGATTTCATCTCACTCCTTTCAGAATGGCAATTATCAAGAATACAGGCAACAATAAATGTTGGTGAGGATGTGGAGAAAAAGGTACACACATACATTGCTGGTGGAAAGCTGTATGGAGATTCCTCAGAAAACTTGGAATGGAATGCTCATTTTACCCAGATATCCCACTCCTTGGTTTGTAACCAATGGACTTAAAATCAGTGACACAGCCATGCCAATATTTATATCAGCTCAATTCACAATAGCTAAACTATGGAGCCAACCTAGGTATCCTTCAATAGATGAATGGATAAATAAACTGTGATATATATATATATATATATATATATATATTCAATGAAATATTGCTCAGCTTTAAAGAAGAATGGAATTATGGCATTTGCCAGTAAATGGATGGAATTAGAGAATATCATGCTTAGTGAAATGAGCCAATCCCCGCCAAAACAAAGGCCAAATGTTTTCTCTAATATGTGGATGCTAATTCACAAAAGGGGGGGCAGGGGGGCACTAGAGAAGAATAGCATCACCCTAGATTAGGTAGAGGGAAGTGAAGGGAAGGGAGGGGAGGGGATGTGGAGATAGGAAGAATAGTAGAACAAGACAGAAATTATTGTTTTATGTATATATGTGATTGCACAATCAATGTGATTCTACAACATGAACACTCAGAAAAAAGCAAAATTATATTCCATTTATATATGATATATAAAAGTGCATAAATGAGGTTTACTATTATGTATAACTAATTAAACAGAAAAAAATTAAAGAACAACCTCTACCAAGCTTGAGGAACTTTCATAGAAAATGAAAGTGAAATGCAATTAACTATTCAGTTTATTATCAACTTAGTTTTATTGGAGAGTTAATCTCAAATCAACAAATACTTGTTTAATAGTGATTATGTATGGGCAACTGAAAGAGTTAATCTTTCAATTCTGTGAATGAGAAGTAACAGCATATTTCCTAAATTCTTATGTCCCCTTTCCTTAGGCAAGATGAACGAGGATCAGCCTTGCTATTTTTAAGTGAAATTAATAGTTTGGCACTTTGTCCCAGCAGTTAGGATTAAAGGTGGTTCTTCAGATGCTTAAATGTGAAGTGGTAAGGAATTAGTGTAAACCTGAATTAATCACAGGTTTTAGCTAGGGCTCTGATATTTTCCCAAGAAAGTTCTGTGTGGTCATTACAAGGAGTGATTATTTTCTTCTAATGATAAGATAAAACATTTGGCACCAATTAACTACTTTGACAAATTACTCTAAAACTGAACAATAATGCAGAATCTCAGAGTTAATCTATTTGAGTTTTAGGTACATTTTCATTTCACCCTTAAAGCTTTTGTAACCACCTACAAAAAAAAATAAAGTTTATAACAGATCAATCTGTAGCTCAGAGAAGGAGGCTATGACAGAAAACCAGAAATACCCTACACTAAGGCCATGGAATCTCCCTGGCTGCAGGTGTGTTTCCTCTGTGCTATGTATGGTTGACTTTTATCAGGTGATTATGTTGAATCTTCTCTAAAAACTTTTGTTCCCTGGGCAGCACCATCTTTTGTGTAAAACATCATTTGTATGCCTTTCTCATACATCATGCCCGTGACAGCTTCAATGGGGTACTGAAGCAACAGCTCATCAGAGCAGCAGTGCACTCTGATGATTTATCATAGTAACATATCATCATAGGAAGGCAGCAGAATAATATATGGCCAGAAACATTCAGGAATGCAATGCAGGAGCATATTTAGATGTGCAAGAGGATTCAAGGAAGCCTGAAAACATGACCTTAGCAGACTCATATCCTAATCCATATATGACATAGTTGTGGTGCCAAGGTTATTCATTTACCTCAAGGTCATTGGACACCTGACTGCAGCTGGTCTTTCAAAAGTTTTGATTAAGTTTCTATTGAACCTTTGAAAAATACAGTTCAGACTTTGTTTTTATAAGAAAATTTGTGTTATTAAAAATGACACAAAATGGCAGATATTGTTTTATATTAAAGACATTCTGGAGATTGACCTATCCTGTTTTCTAAAAGGTTGTGTAACATTCAAAAACAAAAAAAAAAAAAATGTTACTCTGGGGGGACTAAAACCTACTCAATACATGATGAATATTTTACCTTGTAAATTAATGCAAAGCAAAAATGGCCTATAATTTTTAAAAAACTGAAAGTTGATAAAAATTAAAGTGCTAAGGAAAAGATTTACCATCTTAACCTGGTTGACAAGGAGAGGCGTAATAGTGTATAATTTGTAGGAAAATATTTAATGCTATTCTCAGTTCTCAATGGGTATCTGATCTAAACCAAGTTATTGAGCAAATTTTCAGGCTTTAAGGAAATCCCAAAAACTGATTCATAAAATTCTGATAATAACTAAAATTTTATTGGGTGTGTTGAATTCATTCATCTTGTAGATAATTCAATTTACTGCATGTTCCTGGTTGTAATTTTTTATGCTCAGTGTCTGACAAGCTCAGTCGTATTTAAGACAATTAGTAAAACACCAAAATAGGTCCCGTTTTGGGCTCACAGCATCATCTATCTCTTCTAATGAGTCTTACTTTTGGAAGGACAGGGTGCTTCTGCCCTGACGCTGATGTGAACTCACGTCCACCTTCTTGGAGGTGCCACTCAGTTAGAAATACCTCTTGGCAAACCTCCCAGCACGATGTTTGTCAAGGTTGTACCAATCCTTGGTCCCAGTTGGATGAGAAGTATTTCCTGAGTGAACTATTTCTTCTCTATTCAACAGAAAGCTGTTGTCACTAACTTTATTGGGCAGTAAAGAAGAAGTTTTAAAGAAACTAGATCATACATTTTGCTGCCAGCTTACAATTTTGATATCCCCAATATCCAGCGCTTATTTTGAGTTTGAACACAATGTTTCCCCAGTTCCTTCCTACCCAGGATGTGCTCTTAGCAAGTATTTTTGTGCAACTTCGACAGCACTTATCTCCATGAAATGCATCATTACAATGTATCTATTTACTAGTATGTCTTTCGCCAGTAGGTCTTGAGCTTCACTGGGGCAAACATTGGGTTGTACCAATCTATGTAGTTTCAAGCATAACTCATGATAAAGGCAAAATCAATATGAAAGGAAATAGGTTTTATAATAGTTTGGCTTATTTTCACCCTTAGTAGCTTATGTATTTTAAATGGTATGTACCTAAATGTGCTTCTATTATGTAGATCTTATTTTTAATTTTTGTTTGCTTCTTTCTCCCATGGAATCTTTCTAATTTTTGGTTGGTGATATATCAACTGGATTTAGTTTGCATTTATTGAAAATCTATTATTTTCCAGGGTTACTGTTGTCACCTGACTAAACAAGAGCCTCACAAGGTGAGCATTTTTATCTGAAACATATGTTCTGTTGCCAAAATAACAACCATATTCATAATGATTAGTCTTAGTAATGAAAACTTATAAATATCAATTTATTAAATAACATATAAATAAAGGGATACAAGATCTGCTTACTAAGCATGATGCATGCACACTTACATGTATTGCTGAGTCAAATCCTCACGTGCACTCTGAAGCATGGTCCCTCATTGTCCCAGCTCCGTAGTGGATGAAGTAAGTTGTAAAAGAATATGTCTCTTCATCCAAGATACACAATTACTTCATGGCACAGAAATAATTCAATCCCATGTCTGCCGAACTTAGAGTCTGATCTTTAACTACCTCTTGAAGTGTTGTATTAAAAATGTGCACAGGTGCTGTGAGGGAATAGAGGAGGATTTTCCATGGATTGAGGCTTCTGGGGAAGATTTCTGGAAGAACACACCTAAGTTAAAACAAGCAATGTGATCAGGTTGGGTTTTGGTGTCTCACTTGGACAGCAATGAGGAATATTTCAGGGAGGTAAGACTAGATGTAGTGTAATTGAGAACACTGGTTTTCAGACATTGATGCACATATTAATCACCTACAGGACTTGTGAAAGCAGATCAGTTGCTCCACATTCAGAAATTATGGCGCTATGGGCTGAGTCCCAGAATTTAGATTTCTAATGAGTTTTCTGTTGATGGTGATGTTCCCAATTTGAATATCATCACTGGGAGAATTACTATTCTAGATTATTTCAACAATTCAGAACAGTGATGATAAGGAATTAAATTTAAATGCACAAGATGGATGCAGAGGTGAGAATCATTTAAATAAATATTTAGATATTGATATTTTCAGGAATGAGCAAATAATTACACTTAAGCTTTGAAAAAATTATGGAGTCTGGTATGAGTCTTATACCTTTAGGTTAGGGTATAGTATTAACAGAGATAAACAAGTAAATTAAAAAGTAGTACAAATGGGGTTTTTTTTGGTCTTTGGTTTTTGATAGGTGGTGTCGCTATGTTGTGCAGGCTGGTGTGGATCTCCTTAGCTCAAATCATGCTCCTCTCTGAGCTTCCTGAATGTTGGCACTACAGGTACACCATTGTGCCCACATCAGGATTAGAAAATTTAAGAGATCAAAGAAAATGCTGCATTTTTGAATTTAAGGATTTTGGGATTTGAGAGTCTTGAGAAATATTTCTCTATGAGGTTCTGTGTTTCTTCTCTCCATGTAGCAGCTTTCCCCAGTTATTTTTTAAGGATATGTGCACACCAGCACAGAGATATAGCGACCCACTCTGGGGCAGAAAGATTTTTCTGCTGCCTAAAATAATAAAAGCACTGATCCTAAGTGGGATACAGATTATGTGGGTTTGTTGGTCCCTAAGAAATTGGAGTTTCTGAGGTTTACTGTTCCTCCTCTGTGACACATGCCCACTTTGTGCATCCTCTACCCAGGCCACTCCATATTATCATATGGAACTTGGGGATGGGTAGAGGGTATGGAGACAGTATGAAGTGTCTGCTGCCTTCTGTACCATGAGTAATAAAGTCCTTTGTTTGTGGTCCAGAAATCTCATATCTTCTGTCAGCACCCATGAAACTGTGACAAGCTAACCTGATGGCTTGCAAGTAGCATAAAATTTAAAATGCAGACTTGTCCATAGGGCACAAGTGAAAAAAATAGATATGACCAAGAGGAAGGTATATTAGGGACTGATGTTAGGCAAGTCAGATTTATACCCTCAGCATATAGACAATTAGAAGAGACTATCACTTAAGAAAAGCATTTGTTTTGGTGAATAGAGGGTTAAGAAGCCATTGGGTTTTACTTTTTAGGTGCTGGAATATAACTATATAAGGAGAAAGGTCTGTGACCTTTAGCTATGAATGGAGAGAAATGTGGGTGTTAAAAACCAGGAACTATTCTTTTGGAACTAAAATAAAAGCAATTAATTTTAAATTAATTATACCATTTATTTAAAAGGATTTTATATAAGATTATTGTTTAAAATATGACAAGGACTATGTTAGAAGATATAACATAAGAATAGAAATTGAAAACAACACTGATACATGCAAAAACATAGATGCATCTCCAAACATTACATGTTGTTATAGAAACAAGGCACAAAAGAATTACTTACTGTACAGTTTCATTTATATTAAATTCTTGAAAAGTTGCAATTGTAGTGACAGACATTAAAGCAGTTTTCAAGTACCTTAAAAGGGTTTTATGTTCCTTTTAAATGGCCACAACCAAACTTTTAAAAATGTGTATCTAATTGATTAAGCTGTGCAGCTAAATTCTGAATTTTATCAATAATACCTCAAAAATAATTTTAAAAATTTAACTAAGAAAAATGTTTCTCAGGACTAAAGTGTGAATACTATCTTTTTGGATTTCATTAAAATATAATATCTTAAGTTTTCACCAAAAGGTTACATCTAACTTTTAGGTTGTTATTAAAATATTCATCTTGGTAATTTTCTTTTACTTAATGTTAACACTTTTCTTTTGTGCAAATATTGAATTTATGATCTTGGCATCATTCAAATAAACTTGTCACATTTCCTTAATTTCTCTGCCTTGAACTTATGCCACAAAACCAAGCAGGTTTTGCCCAGCTTGCTAATATGTCCTCTGAGTTATGAGCTTTTGAGTGGCCTTGGACTATGTCACATTAGCAAACTGTTCAATTTTTTTATACTCATTGAGCTCTGAGATTTTAAGATGACAGGAATTTGATTAAGTCCCAAAATAGAAATGAAAGAAAAAGGGGTATCAGCTCAGAGTACCGAAGAAATTTCTATGTCAAAATCCGAGTCAAGCTGTGTTAGAAACCCACACCTAGTGGCGAGAGTTCAATACTATCTTTCTAGAATAGGGAAATCTGAATTCTAGTCTGACTTATGAAATCTCTCTTTTTTCTTGGATGGATCATTTAACAATTCTGCCTCAGTTTATCTTCAAAGTAAATATAATTATATTTAAAACCTAAAACTGTCATCAGTAAGAAAGAAAAAAAATATTTAGGAAAATAATAATGAACTTGCTATTTTGGTAGAAATTTGAGAACTGCGTAGAGTGGATACTCAGCATTACAGCGTAGGTTAATGAAACTGATTCCCTCTGCTCAGTTTTACTAACCCTCCCAATACTCTATTTTACAGTGCATTGATTTGTTTATTCAGTCATATGGAAAGTACTTATCTAGGTCCTATTTAAGTTTTGTCAGTTACTGTGACGGGACTGTGTATACATTGTTAAGCAGAACAAATCCATTCTTAGTTCTCACATTGTTTACAGTCTAGTGGAAGGTAGACATCAAGCAAATCATCATTCTGGTAAGTGCTCAATTACAAGATGAAATAAGTGCTTTGATTGGGGGCGGGGGGACATAGCTCTGCAACAGCACAAACTGATGGGATCTTACCTCTATTGGAAGGGAGTAGATGGGACCAGCTAGGCTTTCTTGGGAAGTGATCCTTGGATTTTAATAGGAAGGTGTATAAAATCAGGAAACTGTATTTAAGACAGAGAAAAACATTAGAGGCAGAGATTCTATGGCAGGGATGATAAATAGTCCAGTTTGACCAGAACACTGTTGTGTCAAGGGTATCATGATTATAAATGAGGAGGAGAGGTGGGAGATGAGTACCAAATTGGACCTGCAGTGTATAATGATGTAGCCATTACAGATAAAGCCACTCCCCCCCCCCCCCAGTTGTCCACTGCTTCTGTGTCCAAAGCCAGCAACATTTCATCCCAGATCATTCTTCAGGGTCACATCTTTCTCACTTTCCTCTTCTGCCTCCTTCTTTCACTTGTAAGTTCTCTTCTTTACATATGGGAATCAGGTGGGTAATCTGGAATACTCTCCCTATTTCAAGGTCTGTATTCTTAGTGGCATCTTCAGATCCTTTGGACACATAAAGGTAACACATTCACAAGTCTGAGTGGTTTGGACATAGCACCTTTGGGAGTTCAGTCATATTGTGTCTATTGGCAAATCCCTCATATCTGAGTGGCATGCTTTTCAATAAGATGTGACATTGATCAGCTTAACCCTCTTGCGAATTAAATCAGAAAACAATTGTTAAGGCTGTTGTAATCAAATTATGTATTAAGAAACACAGCTTCCAAAAAGAAAAAGGAAAAAATAGGAATAGATTTCATTACTTTAATGCAGTTAGCTCTAGGAATCCTGCAGGACAAGTAGGTTAGTAAACCAGCAACAGGAGTTCAATGTTGCAATGTGTGAGCCTCTCCATTGGACTCAGGAGGATTTTTCAAAATAAGGTGACCCATGAACTTGTCATAAAGAGAAGAATACATTTATTAAAGAAAGAAAAATGCTCTTGAATCATATGATATGCTTTAAACAATTAATTTCCCAAAGGTTTATGGTGAGCATTAGCAGTCTTTCTCAATAAGACCCAGCAATACCTTCATGAAAATGGTTTTCTCTGAGGAAGATAACTTGCCAATCTTCAAATAAATTTAAAATATACACTTAATTTTCTACATATATTTTCCAATCTTTTAAAATCATTGATAGGTAGAATGCTCACAGTTATTGTCCTCTTTTTTTTTTTTTGAAAATTTAAGACAGATGCTACTGCACTGAAAGAATAGCCAATGATTAAAAATAGTCTCTTTCATACACAGAGTGTATTCTCAAAAATCCTCCTCGAAGGCGATTCCTCTTAAGTCTTCTCTTTCTTCTCTAGCTCCACCATTTTTCTCCAGAATAAGGCCAAAAACCTGGCTCTGTGTTCCAGGGGAACCCTTAATTGAGGCTTTATGTTTTACTTAATTCTCTCCAGATTGTGATTTCTAACAAACTTCTGTGAATCTTGAACTAAGCTGTAAACATTTTTGAAAAAAGAGACAATATCTTCCTCAATTTCATAATCCCAATTTCTCAAACATTGTATAGCGAAATCTGAAAAAAATATTTTCAAATTAATATCTTGTTAAATACACCTTTTTAATAAGATCATGTCTAAGACAGTGACATAGGTTCTAATTTATCTGCCTTAATAGATGAAGGAGTTACAGGGATTTATCAACATGCACACATTTTTCCCTATTCATAAGCAACTGCTAGAACCTGAACTGGAATCCAGATGCACTTGTCTTCTGAGCCTTCCATTTAGCCTCTACAAGATTTTGGCTCTGCTTGGACAGATGGAATGAAGAAGAAGAAATGGATGTTTCCTTCTCAAAACACAATGCCTGACGGCAGGGGAGACCCAATCTCCAAAATCTAGAAAGAATTATTCAACAAAGCAAGCTTGATGGAACCCACTATAGATTTGGGTTGACGATGGTGTCAGAAATTCTGTGATAGGAGATCACTCAAAACTTCCTTTGAACAAATAGCCTGCTGCCTCCTGCAACCATGTTAAAGGAAATACCACAGGATTCCACTTGGCTACTTTGTTTTGTCCTTTTTATATATACAAGTAAATTTTAAAAGTTCAACATTCAATATTTTTCATAAATAAAGTGCTTCATTTTGGATTGCTTTAATTTACCGAAAAAGAAGCTCTATGTACCATAAATAATAAATAAAGAAAACATTGTTGCAGCAACTTAGAAGGCAGTCATAAGGGAAATAATTTATTTCCAGTTTTGAGAAAGAAAAATCTAAAGGCAAACAAACCCTCAGGCGAAGATGTGACATAAGAGTAAGAGCCTACAAGCCAAGTTCCTGCTGTTTTGTGTGCTTTTCTCCAAACGGGAATAGCCCAGGCTATGCAGTCTGGCTAAACTGCCTTAGGTTGTCCACCATTATTCTCTGGTTGGGCATATGGATTCAAGGAATAACAGGAATCCAGGCTGTAACACTGTATGCGGTGGAAAAGGAGATCTATGTAAAACAGGTCCTCCTTAATGAGCAGAGTAGGGTACTTTGCCTGGGGTGACTCAGTGTTCTTATCAAAAAACTTTCCAGTTATTTCAGGGACTCAGACTCCAGGGAGGTCAGGACTTTCTGTGACCTAGAGAGAGGCCTAATACTAACATAAAGAATATAATTGGCCCGAGAATTATAGAGTTTGTGATTAAAAGAGGAGAATTCATTTTATAGCTTTTAATTTGGTAATGGAATTTTAGCCACAGGCAGGCAGCACATAGAAGAAGACATAGCTGAGTGATATGGTAAAAGGAAGGCCATTGTCCTATCTTGTCAAATGTGAGCATTGCCATTAAAGTGGATTCAGCAGGTAAGGAGAGAAACTAAATTATCAGTGGGTGTTTTACACTGGATTGAATGGGTGATCTCATTTCAACTTTGGATTCCACTGCTTTATACATTTTAAAAAATAATTAGTTGTAGATGGACACAATACCTTTACTTTATTTATTTATTTTTTATGTGATGCTGAGGATTGAACCCAATGCCTCACACAGGCTGAATAAGTGCTCTAACACTGAGCCACTACTGCAGCCCCTTGCTTAATACATTTTTAAAGAAATCTCCAATAGTTGAAGGATCAATAACCTGGTTCACAAATTAACTGCTGTCTAATTATAAAGTTAGTGCATTTTTCAACTGAACATCAAAGCAAAAAAAAATAAGCTTGAGTTCCCATAATTCCTTTCTCTACTGTTGTATCCTGGACGGTCACCTCCAAGGAAAACTTAAAGCTTCTTCAAGGGTGTGTGCAAAGACCACATTGGTTGGAATGAAATGCTGCTAACAGCAGCATTTACTAATGGGAAACTATGGATTTTCGAATCTCAGAGCAGACAATTACAAAGTGCACAAACTTCTTGGAGATATCTCCTCCTTTTGTCTGAAAATCAATTGTCCTGATTTGGTATAGAAATGATCATATTTAACCCTTTGTGAAAATAATTAAAAATAAAGAAGTGTTTATATTCATTGTCTGGATGGTGAAATGAAATCTTATTATCATATGGCTGAGATGTTCGAAAATATTTTATCATTATAGAGTGTAGAAATAACCTCAGTTTGTAATAAGGCTTATTTTTTGGTTAAAAAATGTTTTATGTTTTGTCTCTTTAAATTCTAAAAATGGATTTGGGCTCTCATATTTTTCATTAGAATCTCAATTAGAAAAAGCTCTTTATTATGGGTTATGACAAAAGATTATGGCAGATGGGGAGTGGGTAGTAAAATTCTGTCTTTCTAGCTTTCTTATATCCCTTAGGCATTTTTGAATTTTCTTTTTTACTCAAGAGTTTCCTTAGAGCTATTACTTCAAAACTCTTGTCTCTTCTTTCCCCTCTAAAATATTTTCAGATAATTCTTTAACAGTTTTGCTAGTTAGGATACTGAAGAACGACGTTTACCTTCAGGTATAAATTTCTGAGCTTTACCTCTTTTCTCCTATGCTGAGATTTTCCTTTCTTTTTTCTATTGTTAATTTCATGAGTAACAGTTAAAAAGAAAACATTAAAATTCTCAAAAGGTACCCAAGAATTATTAAAGCATTTAAAATGCACTTTTAGACCTGGTTGATGCTTTATGCCCATAGCAATCTTGCTAATGAGACCATTTACATTCATGAAATAAAAAGATGGTCTGTAAAAGCCATGAGATACATTTTTATACATTTAAATACATTAGAGGTGTTATCTGAATATTTGAATTGCAAGGCCAAGAGCCTCAATTATTTGAGAAGCATATTTAAAATAGCCAAGTTCCAGTTACAAATAACGGTTTGAATTTTTTAAGTTTTATATTGCCAGGATATCATTTATAATGGGTGTTAATGATTATTCTTATTTAAAAATGAAACTGTGCTATTTCTTGTTGAAGTGGATCATTAAAGCTTATTTTCATAATTTTCAGTCAATGTAATGCTATACTCGAGTCTCATAGTGTTTAAAACATTCCCTTATTCCAGTAAGTTGAGTCAGCAACGCTAGCTGTTTCTGAATATTAAGGTGCCATTTCGATAACTAAAGCAGGACAGTATTTAGGATATAGTTTACCTAGCTCCTTTCTTCAATATTGAGGGAATTTACACAAAACCTGTATTTAGTCATTCCACGATGTATACAGTTTTCCCTCATTATCCTAGGGAATTGCTTTCAGACATCCTGCAGATACCAAACTCTGAAAATGGTCAAGTGCCTTACCTAAAATGGCATAGTATTTTCAAATAACCTACAAATGTCCTTCCGTGTACATTAATTAGGTTACTTATAACACACAACACAATGTACTTGTTATATAAATGGTCACTTTACTATATAGTCTAGGAAATAATGATTGCAGTGAGAAGAATGTTCATGTCTAGTTATACACAGTTTATTTCTGAATATTTTCCATGTGTGGGCGGTTGACCCCACAGTTGTTAAACCCATAGACATGGAGAGTCTACTGTAATACTTCAAAAGTTCATGCTGTATATAATATACAATTTTATTCATCAAAACTAATTCTTTAGAAAAAAAATAGATAACTTGTCTAAAGTCACACAGTGAGTGTTTGACCTAGTATCTGAGCCCAAACATGCTGGACACATACTTTAGGACACCACCCCTAGTACACCGATATGCTTTGTTCTCCATGGCTGTCTCTGTTTTTAGAAAAGAAAAGCCCTCAGCCAAAAGAAAAATATTAGAAGCTTACTAATATGTCAGTTGTATATTTCAAATATTTTTTTAAAAAGAAAAATGCAGCCAGGAGCAGTGGCACAAACCTGTAATCCCAGCGGCTCAGGAGGGTGAGGCAGGAGGATCGCGAGTTCAAAGCCAGCCTCAGCAAAATGCAAGATGCTAAGCAACTAACTGAGACCCTGTCTCTAAATAAAATACAAAACAGGGCTGGGGATGTGGCTCACTCAGCATGTTCAACCCCTGGTGCCCACGTCCCCTCCCCAGAAAAAAAGGAAAATGCAACTTATTGTTTTACAAATGATTTGTCCATTTCATTTCCTTTCAGTTCAGCAATATCAATGAAAATAAGGCCAGTCTGCATAAAAACTGAATCATAACAACTTCAAATTTTCAAGCATATATCTACTTCCCATTGAACTGGCCATTGACCTTCAATAGTCAGAAAAAAAATATTGCATATATATATATATGTATATATATATATATATATATATATATATATATATATATATATATATGAATGATGGTGTCATTTTTTTCACTTTTTAAATTTTAATAGATTTTGATTTTTTAAAAAACATTTTTATGTTCACAGCAATATTCAGCTGAATAAGTTATCACCTGATCCACCATCATCAATATACTCCACCAGAATAATTAGTGTGGCACAATCCATGAAACAACCCGGACACATATTTATCACTCGAAGTCCATAGTTCATGTCATCTTTTTCTCTCAAGGTTTTATATTCTATGCTTTGCAATGTCATGATGAAATCCAACATTATACTACCACACAAAGAATATCTTCACTGCCCTAAAATCATCTATATTCTGCCTGTGCATCCTTCCCTCCCCTCTAATCCCTGAAAACACTGATCTGTTTATTATCACTTAATCTCACTTTTTACAGATCATTGTTTGGTTCATATAGCATGAAGCTTTTGCACATAGGCATCCTTTACTTACTAATATGCCTTTAAATTTTTTCCCATGTCTTTTCATGACATGATAGTTCTTTTCAACTATGAATATTCCATTTTCTACATGCATTTTCATTTACTTGTTCATTCACCTAATGAAAGACATCTCTGTTGCTTCCAACTTTGGTAAATTATGGATAAAATTTCTGTAAGAGTCCATGCATATGTTTTTGTATTGATATAATTTTTCAGTATTTTCTGATGATTACAAAGGAGCACAGGTTCTGGGTAATCTAGGAAGTGAAGTGTGTCAATCTTGTTAGTTTCAAAAGAATTGTCAAATTTATTTTTCAAAGTGGCCATGCCATTTAGAACTTTAACCATCAATGAAGTAGTTCCCATTGCTTCACATCCTTATGAGCTTTTGGTGTTCTGACTGTACTAGATTTTGGATATTTTGAATGTTGCATGGTAGTATTTCATTGTTCTTTCAACTTGTAATTCACTATTATTTTTTAATAGGAGCATGAGCCACACACATGTGCGCACATACTTGTGTAGTGATCATATGCTGCAAATTTCTATTTTTTTAAGTTGTAAATTGACAATTTATAATAGTCCAAATTAGTGATATAAAGTATGATATTAAATTTATCAATTAATGTGGAATAATGAGTTGAATCTGGTTAACATCTGAATCAACTCAAAAATTTAATATTTTATTTGTTTGCAGAGAGAACTTTTGAAATTTGGTCTTAGTACTTTTGAGATGTTCAATACTCTATTATTAAATGAATACACCATACTGTGCAATAAAACTGCAGCAAATTTCCTCTTGTCTCAGATTTTGTGCTCTTGACCAACATCTCCACATTCCCCCACCACTAGCCTCAGCTCCCACCCACATCACCCCCAGGTAGTGGGAATGAAGTTCCCCTCTGTAGAATGGGCTGGCTAAGAAATAAAAGTTAAAGCTAAGTGATAGTCTACTGTGCAGATGTACTATATCATCTTTATCTACTAATATGTTGATGAAAACAGGCTGATTCCATGTTTAGGCTACTGTGAGTAAGAATGCGATGAACATTGGTGACACATACCTTTTCAACACCTGAATTTCCAAGCTAACTTTCTTTTTTGTGCTGTTATGGATGGAACCCAGGGCTTCCCGCATGCTAGGTAAGCACTCTGCTACTGACCACCAGCCTCAACACATGATTTCAAAGCTTTTGGATAAATACCCAGAAGTGGGATCAAGAGACCATAAGTTAATTCTATTTTTAGTTTTTTGAGGAATCACCATTAATTTTTCCATAACGGCCATATTAACTTACATTCTCACCAACTGTTTAGGAGGGTTTTCTTCTCTCTACATCCTTTATGACATTGGCTATGATCTTTTATTTAAAAGCCATTTTGACAGGTATGAGATGCTCTCTCATGATGTTTTTAATTAGCACTTCCTTAATGATTGGTAATGTTGAACAATTTGATTTTTATCTCTTGGCCCTTTGTATGTCTTCTTTTCCAAAATTTCCATTCAGGTCACCACTTGTCCCCTTTTTAATTGGGCTTTTGTTTTCTTGACATTCAAGTGTCCTTACATATTTTAAATATTAGGTGATTATGCATCTAGAAAAATGGCTCCAAACTAAAATATTCCTAGAGTTTCCTATACTTTTCTTGCTATTACAGAGACATTATCATAAATATGTTCATAGACTTACATGAAGCAATGTCAACACCTCTATTTCCATGATTTTTTCCTTTACTAAGAGAATACTTCAATAGTTTGATTTGTATAAATTGTTTAATAAGTTTTAAATGAGCTAAAAACATATTTATATCTAAATAAAAAATACATATATCTGCAGAAATTAGCTCTGGAAAAGATTTGTAATTGTTAAAAATATTCAATGAAACTCCATAAACATTTGAATTTTATCAGAGTAGGCACATAATAAAAAATATAAGCCATATTTCCAAATAAGGAACTGAAAATATTTGTTTTCATGTTATGCCTTGATGCTTTAATTTTTAGTGATACCATGACAACATATTTAAATTCTAACTTTATACTACATAAGCCAATATTTTTTCAACTCTTTAAATTTATCTCTTGATATGTTACTCTAACAATGTTTATTTTATCAACACAGATTCATTTTGAACCTCTTGTGATATCCTGATGCTGAACTATCTGCTAAAAATATTAGTATTAAAAAGTTGCTGTTTTTTAATACATTTTGATTATTGTTAGTATTAACATTATTTCAGTCACAGAAATAAAACATTCTCACTCTAATGAACAATGGACTATCTACAAATGAGACAAATCATTTCTAGACAATGCTTCAGGGTGGAGAGTTAAAGTCTATTTTTTAATGAGGATACAGAATTAGAGTCTATTTAATTTTTTCTGAATTTTTTGCTTTTTTATAATTCTATGTGATAATCTAAATTTTAAATTTTAATGGGTAAATTTGGTCATTTTCTAGATCAGACTATGTACATTACAATCAGTCTTAGTACGGGGCTCTCCACTCTTTCATGGTACATGGAGAGGATGACTAGTGTTGGTGTTGATTATCACCCTTCTCCAATCCTTTTCCTTCAGTAAACAAATTCTTTTGATTTTAGTTTTTTCTCTTTAACTAATCATACTTACAACTTTTTTTTTTCTGCCATAACGGAGGAAGAGAACTCAAGAAGCCATGGATTAGCCTAAATTTTTAGTAAAAGAGATAGATAAAAAATTAAGAAAAATAAAAATAAGTCATCTTGACTCACTATATGATCCCTAATCATCCAGATGCCATCTTTACTGTGGCAAAAATGACACTCCGCATTACTGACTTTTTTGGATCTTTCATGAACCTCTCAGAATTGAGTACCTTTTTGGTGATTTGATGGTAAGCAAAATAGACAGTTTTACCCTTTTCTATTTATGGGCTAATGAAGGAGAAAACTGATATTCAGGGAAACATAAATGACTCATGTTAATGTTAAATCCCAAATTTAATGATAGTAAAAAGTGGACATCATGAAGCAATTAAAGTGTGGGTTTAAAAGTGTTCTCCACAAATTCACTTCTTGAAATAGAACCCCCAGTGCATAAATTGCTGGTATTTGATGATGGGAACTATTTGCTTCAGGGTAGAGAGTTAAAATCTATTTTTTAATAAGGATACAGAATTAGAGTCTATTTAATTTTTCTGAATTTTTTGCTTTTTTATAATTCTGTGTGATACTCTAAATTTTAAATTTTAATGGGTAAATTTGGTCATAATTAGGAGGACATGTGGGTAGGTCCTTTAAGATGGGATTAGTGGTTTTACAAGAAGAGGGATCCCAAGCTAGCAAACTTGCTCTGTTGTACGTCATCATAAGGCCCTCCCCAGGACCTAGCACATGCCAGCGCCATGCTTTTGGTCAATAAGAGAAATAAAATTCTATTCTTTATAAATTACTTTGTTTTTGATGTTTTGACACAGCATGAATTCATAGAATAAGATAGGGCATAACTGGGGAATTTAATCAGTTGCCCAGGTTAAGAAAGACTTCTGAGATCAATGATCTTTGAGCTAGACTATGACAAAATGCACAAAATGATGAATTTTTATGAGTCAATGAACAGAGTGTACATTGACATGTGGCTCCTAGACAGACCAGGTATTAAAGGGAGATGAATTTGCCTGAGCAGGAAAGAAGGTGAGATCTATGCAGATGGAGGGTTAGGCAAGACTTGAAGGCAGAGCAGGGCAAGTTAAGGATTTATTACACTGGAACTGGTCTTCATGCAGTGGAACCACACTGGATTATTCTAAATTGACTACCTTTGAATTTAGAGAAGTTATTCAAGTTTCAGGAAAAAAAAAATTAGTGTAAGGGGAGATGATGCTGTTAAACTCCAGGTATTCTGTGAATCTCTTCTGTTGAAACTGTTGCCAGAATAATAATAATAATTGTTATTTACTGAAATTTTAAAGCAAACTTTAAAGGTGGGCCCTATTATTTTAATTTTGTTATTATAATTATACCAGGCTTAGACAAGTTAAACAATCTGTAAAGGATAACACATTTAGTGAATGAAGTAACAGAATGTTCCAACTAGTTCTTCAACTCATAGTCCCAGGTGTTTTTTTGTTTGGGGGACAGGTTTTGTTTTTTTTTTTGTTTTAATCACAAATGCAATACTCTCTTTATCACCATCAAATCTGGCCTCTCATTCTGTTGGTCTGATCTAGAGCAAGGGGCTTCCTATGGTAGCCTAAGTAGGATACTGACATTCTTATCAAGATTCTATGACATAAATGAGAATACAACATGGAAACATTTTTTAAAAGAATAAGCAAAAAGCCTGTCACACAGTAATAACTCAATAAATGTTATAATTTATTATTTTTATTGACCCCTTACAAGGTCTTAAATTCAGTAAAATCATTTATTCCATTCTGTTTGTTTAGCTTATTAAAATAACCCATTTTAAAATGTTATCATTAGCTATTTTACATTAATAATTATATGCTATGACTATATACTAAAACATTCCCATTTGCCTGACTCTAATATTTTATATTGCTGGGGTTTTTTTCCTCTTTCATATTTGTTACATACTTAGTGTTTATGCCACTCTTTCAGTTATGTGTTAATTCCTTTCTAGCAGGGTAAAAGTGGTTATTTGTAGGTAATTCCTCAATCAAAATCTACATAAATTGAAATTTTTTAGAAATCATTATTATTTTTTTTGGTTAAAATAAAACATTAATTTTTTAGTTTGCGAAATATTTGAATTTTTCAATTTCCAGTTCCATTTAGATTAATTCTTATAAATAGTAATAGCCAAAGAAACATGCTTTAAAAAAACATGTTCATAAAATTGCTCACATAAAGCACATTCCAAATTGAATGCCTATCCTAACATTTTATATTAGAGTTGTCGTCAATTATGTTTAGTTTTTAGCTTAATGGAGTCAATCTCAAGCAGAGCCAGAGACCTAAAAGAGTCATTGAAGTGTGTTTTGCATTACAAGAGATCTCTTTGGTTGACAGATTTAACTCACTGAATCATGTAAATGAGTTTCCTATTTATCCATTTAATATATCAGAAAATTGATGCTTGAAAGGTCAATATGTCAACATGGGACTTTTTAAACAAAAAGAATGGGTGGCTGCATCATGCTTTCAGGACTCAATTCCTCTTACCTCCAAGTATCTTGACTCTTTGTTGCTTAACATATTGTGTTGATCATTGTCAGCTTATCTTCATGGGGAATTATTATTACATATTCTAGTCACATCTCTTCTATGTGACAACCAGGCAGTTCTGAGGCAGAACAGAAGACAGGCGCTCCAAGCCCCTAACTATGTAGCTTTTGGAGCACTGTTGAGACTTAAGCCTGTTTCGGTTCTACCACTAATCACGAGGTTTTGGTAAATTCATTTATGGAACAAAAGTCTAATTATCTCTTTAAAAGAAAAGATTTTGACTAAATTATTCCATATATATATATATTTTTTTTTCTTTACTGATTCTGTGATATTTTGGTGTATACTCATTAAATATAGATAAACCCTCTGGCACAATGGCTATAACCAAGATTCTATGTGATACATTAACTCAGTGGTAAAGTATATATATATATATATATATATATATATATATATATATATATATATATATAATGTGGACATGTTGGCATTTCTTTGCACATTAACATCATTAGGGGAAAACTAAGCCAATATTCTGTAAAATTGACATCGTTATATATTCATGTCATGTATGCAGATTGCTCTTGTTTCTCAAAGGCAATGGAAATTCCCCATTGTTCTATGGTATGTGTAAGGGCTCCATCTGATTGAAGTTCAGGTACTACATTGTTTAATTTTGTTCATTGATCTCAAATAGAATGAAAGTTTATTTTGGTTCTTTTCTTTTTTTCTCTTCTTCTGCTTCTTCTTTTTTTTTTCTTTTGTAAGTGCTATTTTTCTTTTCAGATAATCAGTCACATCAACTACATATAAGTACCAAACTGAAAACTTATACAAATGTTCTGAAAAGAAAAACTTTATGTTTTGCTCACTAAAAGATTCATAAATAAATATGAAATATCTTGTGTTAAAAAGTAATCTACATTTTGGAGTTCAAGGATGATATGTTTATTAAAATTTATTGATGACATTAGTATTTTGGTTGCTGATAAAGTGAACTGTTAGAAAAGAAATCAGTAACTTGAACAGATTTCTCAATGAGTATTTAAGTGGTTCTGGTTGAAGTTTTTTTAGTTTCACAAAAATTTACATTTTGAATATACAACTATCCATTTAAACATTTTAAAGAGAAGTTGGTCTACAAAAATGAATATTACAGATTTTGTCTTGATTGTCAGATCAGTGAAGTGTGTCTTGGTGGTAGTTCTAATTTGCTATTGAGCATAAATTAAATATGCATTAATCAGTTTACATGAAAACACACTCAAATATTTAGATACAATGGACTCCAGTATTTATATTTAAACAAACATCTCTTTAGCAATTTCTGATAGTTCTCTCACTGCAGGGAGCAATAAAACTGTACAGATGGCTTAGTTTTATACATGGGCTTTAAATAAGCAATGAATCTGTCTTTAAAAAAGAAAAATCAGCTAGAATTGATTGATTCTTCACTATGTGCCTAGGAGTGAAACACAATTTTTATGTTGAAAACTGTGGAAATAACCTTTCTGCTTGTGGAAGAAGTGGGGAGGGTTCCTTTTATATTCTATAACTCCATTCTTATTTCTGATTAGGGAAACTTTGGTTCAAGTGTGAATAGGCTTGTGTTAGTCATTTATTCATCAATGTGACAAATACATGAGAAAAACAACTTAACAGAAGGAAAGATTTATTTTGACTCATAGACAGAGAGGTTGTAGTCTATTCCAGTTCCAGACTCCATTGCATTGGGCCTGAGATGAGGCAGAACAACTTATCAGGTGATAAGTTGAGAGGAAAGCCACTCAACTTGTGGAGGATGGGAAAAGGGGGGTGGGGGAAGGGCAAGGGATAGATTACAGTCTTGAAGGGCATGTGACCTAATTCCTCCAACCACGCCCCACCTACAGTTTCCACACTTCCCAGTAGTCCACTATCTACCATGGATTCAATGGATTGCTCTCTGATAAAAGCCCTTATGACCCAATCATTTCACAAAATTCCCCTTTCTGAATATTGCTTTATTGGGGACCGAGATTTCAACCCACAATCTTTCAGAGAGGACATTCCAGATCCAAACTATAAAAAGACTCAAAAGATTTTGGTTCTTTTTGTCAAAGAATCAGAATATATAACCAATTTGGAAAACAGAGAACTGGTGTTATTAGCAATGTAGGCTGTAGGCTTTAGATTAAGTGATGCTACAAAGCTCCTTGCTCCCTTATGTTGAGTGATGTTTCCTTACTGAGATTGCAAGTGCACAGAGCCAGAGTCCTCACTGAAAACTCATTTCTCATGCAGGTGTGTGTATATTTTCTTTTGCAGATGAAGTTATTGAGTTGTGGGAGATAGACACAGCTTAAAAAGTTTTTTTTTTTTTTTTTTAAAAAAAGGGGGATTTCATTGAATTCTATAATCTTAGACAAACAAGAGCTAAGACTCTAGATTGCTAAGCAAGGGATGTAGCAAGCATTCTCACTCTGTACAGGAGACCAGACAATCTGATAGGAAATCCATGCCATGCTGTTGCAAAATGTTCAGCTGAAACTCTCCTTTGTAGCAACATGGGTGGCAGACCACACAACTACTCAGCCTGAAACTCCAGGGGAAGATATGACACAACTGAATTTAGCATGACATGTTGACTTTGCTGATTGCCTTTATAAAGATATTAAACAAAAGATTCAAGTTTGGCAAATTTTTGTCCGGTTATAAGCCAAAAAGTGGATAGAAATATAGAGAAACCTGCTAATTAAGACCTGAAAGCACTGGAAATCCCAAACTAAGAAGATAAATTTAATTTTTTTTTTCAAAAACTTATATGCTTTGGAATACAAAAACTGAGTAAAATATTCAGTTGAATAAAGTGACTCAGGAAAATATTAGATCACAATTATAATGTGGTAACATGTAAAATTACCGAGTTGAATAAAACAACTCAAACACAGATCAGAATAACTTTTAGGTAGCCTACAGAATGGGCACAGAAAGAGAGACAAAAAGTGTCAAAAAGTAAGGAAAGGAAGCACATA
>NW_026694011.1:0-187952 GCF_021218885.2 Marmota monax | reverse complement strand
AAGCTATAAATTCTTTTAACTTTTGTTTATCATGGAAGGTTTTTATTTAATTTTCAAATCTAAAGCTTAATTTTGCTGGATACAAGATTCTTGGTTGGCACCCATTTTCTTTCGAGCTTGATATAAGTTGCTCCAGGATCTTCCAGTTTTCATGGCCTGTGTTGAAAAATCTGCTGTTATCCTAATTGTTTTTTCCCTTATATGTAATCTAATTCCTTTCTCTTGTGGCTTTTAAAATTCTCTCCTTATTCTGTATGTTGGGCATTTTCATTATAATGTGCCTTGGTGTGGGTCTGTTGTGATTTTGTACACTTGTTGTCCTATAGGCTTCTTGAATTTGGATTTCCAATTTGGATTTCCAATTATTCTTCATTTTGGAAAGTTTTCTGATATTATTTCATTGAATAGATTGTTCATTCCTTTGGTTTGGACCTCTATGCCTTCCTCTATCTCAATAACTCTTAAATTTGGTCTTTCATGCTATCCCATATTTCCTGAATGTTCTGCCTGTGGCTTCTTACCTTTATTACTGTGTAGTCTATATTTTATTTCAAGATTTTATATTTTGTCTTTATTGTCTGATGTCCTATCTTCCAAGTGGTCTACTCTGTTGGTGATGCTTTCATTTGAGCTTTTAATTTGGTTTATTATTTCTTTAATTTTAAGGATTTCTGTTTGATTTTTTTAGCACCTCTATCTCCCTGTTGAGGTGATCTTTTGTTTTCTGTATTTGTTTATGTAACTCCTTTTCAAAGTGATCTTTCACTGCCTGTATTTGCTCTCTTATATCTTCCTTGAGTTCACAGAACATTTAAACCATATATATCCTAAACTCCTTCTCTGTCATTCCTCCTGCTGTGTCTGCCAATTATTCTAATGATGTGGTGTTTTATTTGTTTGGGGCACTTTATCCCTTGTCTTTTCATGTTGCTCATGCATCTTCCTTTCCTGATCTGAGTGTCTAGATTGTTATTATTTTTACCCTATAGTTTTGTAGTGCTCTTGTAGGGTTCCAACACCTCTGCTTTGTGGGGAAGGACATGTTAACAGATCCCAATATCAACAATATACCACCTATGAACAATTTGTTGTTATTAAGAGGTTTACAGTTTAGTCTCGATATACAGAAATGTTTGATTCAATTATTATCTAAAATATAATCAGTAGTTTTGTAAAAAGGTTTACAGTTTCTGACAGTGGACAATAAACTTGGGGTAAGGCTTAGGATGATATGCTGAGGAGGTAGGATGTGAGGATATAGAGTTAATATAGCTTAGGAAGTATAAAGGAGAAATCTAGTGAAGAGGGTTAGTAGCAAGGAAGTAATTTAGGGTAGGCAAGTACATGAGATAACAGTAGAGTACATAAACCAAACACACATATGTATTTAGAAAAAATACAGATGTTAAAACAGTAAAGTTTGGAGGGGGAAAGAAAAATGCAAGAATAAAAAGGAAAAGGAAAAAAAGGGCCTAAACACCTCTATATTATATTATTCAGATGACTCAGTTCTCAAAGTCCTATTTCATACAAAGTTCTTGGTGTCACATATGTTGGGAATGTGAGGGCTGGAAGATGGAGGGGTAGAAGAGAAAAAACCAATGAACCATCCAGCCAACCAACCAACCAAAAAATCCAAGGAAGAAGCCAGGTTTGTAGCTAGCTTTAGAGATCCTTATCTTTCCTGCTTCTCTTCTTATCCAGTAGATGGCATTGTCGTCTGTTGTAAGTTGGTGTCTGCCCTCAAGATGGTGGAGGTAACCAGGGTGGGAAGACTGGTCCTGAAGCAGGGCTCCTGGATGCAGGGAGTGGCACCCACCAGTCCCTGCAGATAGACTGCACATCACCATTCTCTTTTTGAGACCACTCTCTCCTATGATGTGAGTGCCCAGTACTATCTCTTCTCTTGCCTGGAGATTTCCAAGTTCCTGGTCTCTCCCTCCCTACTAGCAGTTCCCAATTGAGGAAACTCTCACCCCGGGGCTCCTGTGAGCATGAGCAGCTCCCTGGTCTCACTGCACACCTGTGTTGAGTAGCTACTGTGTTGGGTGACTGCTGCTGGGGAGGAGAGAAAGTTGGAAACCTGGTACCTGGCCGCTGGAGAGCCCATCTGGGAACTGCCCCCAGGTAAATGGTGAGAATGTTGAGCCAAGATGCCGGTGGTCTGCTTTCAGCCCCGGGTGTCTGGTGAGGTGGAGTGAGCCTGGTGAGGTGGGGGAACCTGGGCAATGGCATTGCTCTGTGGGTAGGTAGCAGCTGAGTGACTTGCCTGGGAGTGGAGCAAAGTCTTGGCGATCTGCAGATGTATTTATAGGCTATCCTGCTAAGGCACTCACCAAATCTTGTGTGGACTGGAACTTCAGGCTTTGGGTCCTGCTCCAACAATGCACATCCTACTCGAACACTGATGCCCAGGGCTGAGGCCCAGAGCCATGCATGGGGTCACAGCGCAGGTGATTTCTATGGAGAGCAGCTGTATAGGGGTCATCTAACACTCTCAGAGATGTTATATTCCGACTAGGTGAGAGCTGCAGGTCTCACTGTGCAGGCACAGGATGGCTCACTCCCCTCCAGCTGCCATGTTGGATCCTATTTGTTGGTTTTGTGGTACATGTGATATGTGATGGTTAATCTGGTTTGTCATCTTGATTGGATCTATAGTTGCCTAGGTGTATGAGATTTTTCAGTGTATTGATGAAGGTATTTCCAGAGATGATTGGCATGTGGGACAACAAACTGAGGGGCAAGACCCATACTTAGGTGGACAGCACTGTCCAATTGGCTAGGTGCCCCACTGGAAAAAAAATGGGAGGAAGAAGGAAGCCTGTTAAATTCAGACTCTATTATTTTTGAGCACATATGAGAATAGCCATTGCCAGCATTTCAAGGACGTGGGTGGACTTTAGTTACTTCACTCTTCCAATGTACAGGCTGACCAGTGATTTTCTAGGGAGCTTACAGGCCTTTAATCTCAAACTGGGTATGCATCATTGTTCCATTATGTACTGAGATGCCAGCTTCTTGAACTGAACAGCTGCTGGTATCTCTGGCTCTCTAGTGTATAAATGTGGAACCTATCCAGCTTCTACTGGATCTTATCTTCTAGAGCACTCAGACTAGTACAGCTCTCTACTATTGAGCTATATCCACAACCCATTTTATTTTTCATTTTGAGAGAGGGTTTCTCAAAGTTACCCAAGCAGGCCTAACATTAATGGTCCTTCTGCCTCAAGTCTTTCAACTAGTGGAGATTATACATGAGCACTATTGGAATCAACCGCTCTAACACTTTAAAGATTTAACTCCATCTGGCTTTGCTTGCATGAATCTGAAGAAAAGTCTGATATAATTTGTACCATTTATCTTTTGTAGAAAAGCCCATTTTCCCCACTTGAACAAATATATATATTTGTTCAAATATGATAAGCCTGGGTGCAGATATTTTGATATTTATTCTGGTTGGTATTCTCTGCATTTGTTATCTGTAATTACTTTGTGGTAATTATGAGTCATTATTACTTAAATATTTCTTCTGTTCCTTTCTCTTTTCCTCCTAATGTTTTCATTATCCATATGTTATACTTTTCATAATTAGTCCACAGTTCTTGGATATTTTTTCCATTTCTTTTTTTTTTCTCTACTTTACAGTTGGCAAAGTTTCTGTGAATGGCTTCCCAAGCTTACTCATTCTTTTCTCTGTCATTTCCTGTTTAGGTTATCCTATCAAAGAAAATTTTCACATCATAAATGTGTTTTTGACTTCTTGTACTTCTGTTAGATTCTTCTTATGCCACAGATATCTTTTTTCATGTTACTGACCTTTCTCATAAAAATTATTAATATATTAATTTCAATGCTTTCAATACTTAGGCACATAATTCCAAAGTTTCTCTAATATATGAATCTGGTTACATTGCTGCTTTGTCTCTTCAGATACCTATATAAAATTAATTATAGGTAGACCTAGAAAAAGTTGTCTTTTGAAATGTTCTGTTTTACTATTGTTGAAAGGGTAAAATGATAATTTCCAAGCTCTTTTTATGTCTGATACGAGTGAATATATCCACTTTTAACATATGTGTTAATATTTTTCCCAGCACTTATTTCACTTTCTTTTTTTTATTGAACACTTATTACTTGGCATTCTTATCATTGACCTTTGGGTCTCAGTAGTTTCAAAACTTCACAGACATTTTCCTTTTGGTCTCTGAACTGAAATTGGTTTGGTTAGTAGGAGTTGTAGCTTCCCTTACATTTGGAAAGACATAGTCTGATTCCTACTTTATTTAGAAGACACTGAAAACAAAATTGGGGAGCAGGTAAAAAGATGTCATGGCTTCCTTCAAGTCCAGGACCTAAGCTACAGGTACCAGTGTAATGTTTGTTCTGGTTTCAGTTATCACACAGTCCAATTTTCCAGAGTAGATTTTTGCAAAGATGTCTTCCACAAAAACACCAATGTATACACGTAAGGTACAAATAGATGAACGCATATTCACTATTACAAAATTGGAAATATATGTCTAAAGTAACAAGTCAATTGCATTACCAAATGCATGAGGTTATTTACAATGAAATGGGAATATGAGATGACTAGTAGGAAATGAATAATTGGGGCAATTACAGATATTAAAAGAGCATTTTCAATAAGCTTTACCATCAAAGGTGTCAAAAATGTTCCTTCTTGTTTCACCAAGTAATCAGATACCTTATATTCATCTGAAATTTGACTATTTCAGAGGGAATGCAGCAGAGTACTAAGTAGTGCTTCTAAGTTGGTATGGGTTTGGAATAGAATTCCTAAGGAACTCATCCCCCAACACAGATACAGCTATTTTATTCAAAATATGACATTTTTCTAAATGATCTGAAAAATGTTTAATGTCTTTCTTAATATATTTCTTAAGGGTGTAGTAAAGATGACAATACCAAAGCCAGATAGATAGTAGAGAATGAGCTATCCAGTGAAATAAATATTTCTTAAGGTCTAAGTGGAACCTACTACATGAATGGCAAAAAGAAATAAAACAACAAAAAAAAATCTAGGCTAAATTGAATGGCAGTAAGAATTACTTTTGAAAACACCTGAAAAAAAAAAACAGGTGGAATAAAGATTGCCCAGGCCAAATTATTATTTAATCATCAAAAATACAAAGCAGTAAGAAGGTCTGGATATGATATTGTGTATTGTGTTCTTTTAGCATCCAGATTTTTTTTCAATAAACAGTACATTTTGAAAACATGTCCAGAAAGGCAATGTTTGGCACAATGCAAACAGAACATGGACATGCTACCTCAAATAATACCAAGTTCTCCCTAATGCTAATAACAAATTCTTTCCAAAGCAGTTTTTATAGAATCATATCTGCTCTTTCTGATATTTTTCATGCATCAGGATGGCCTGTCTTTGAAAATGTTGCAGAAGTTGAACATGAACTCCCATAGAGTATGCCTGGAACAATAGCTAATACAGTTAATGTAACGATTGTCTCATGAATATATTTATAGCCCTGTCCTGTCAATATCAGTACTTTCTTAGAGATATGTCAGTATTGTAGAGAAAATACAAATACAATTGTAAAATGTTCTTGCAGGCCCTGTTTAGAAATATGTTAAAACTTTTATAACCAAGCTTCTCACTTCTCATGAGCTTCACTGGAAATCATGTGGTCATCAAGTTTTTTTTAAGTCTTCATTTGTGGTGGTAGTGCCTACATATTCTAGATACCTTATTAGTCAAATCATAATGCAACCTTCCATTTTGACATTTTTCTATAAGAATTCAGCTAGTTCTAGAAGCTGCTGCTGAGTTGTTAAACTTTTCTTCTAGATGCTACTTTGTCAATCTAGAAACAATAAGCATATAGAAAAAGCTCTCCTACACAAAAGAAAACATCTCAATATGAGATAAAGCTTGTGGAATAGATAATATAGTACTTGGTACTTAGTCAAGAAAATAAATTCAATACTTTTAGCTTTGTTGAAAGATCTACAATCCCTAAATGTATTATTATTATTATTTGCAATGAATTTTTATTAAATATTTGGTCTTGGAGATTAATTTCATAAGTTCTCTGCATAGGATAATGTGTTTTTTGATGAACAGGTAATCAATTGACTTATTTATTCAAAATTACCCCTATAACTAATCTATACTTCTACATGAAAATTAAACTGTGGCCCTCACAGAAATTTTTTTTTTCCCCAGAGCAAGAGAATGACAAACAATTATACTGAATAACTAAAATATAATCTAGTCTTATATTTTTGATGTTGCTACACTCTGTTTTTCTCTATACATCTCTATGGCTGGGTTGACACTGATATCTCTTTATTATTAAATTCAAAAGTTGGATATTTTTAACATTAAGATGTATTTGAAGCCAGGTTGTGGCTCAGTGGTACAGCACTTATCCAGCATTCAAGAGCCACTGGGTTGGATCCCTGGCACCACATAAAAATAAACAAATAAAGGTATTGTGTTCATCTATAACTAAAACAATACGTACTTGAGCAAATATCTGAAGTTCTCACTTTTACTAGCTCTACCATTACCTGGTTTTTATCCTTCTTAAACATTTTTACATTAATTTTATTTTAACTGAAACATAAAAACATTAAAAATATACATATTTATGTGGTAACATGATGCTTCATTACAATACACATTGCATAACTTTTAAATCAGGGTAAAGATATCTCTGTCATCAAACATTTCTCATTTCTCTGTGCTGGAAACATTAACATTTTTTTATTCTGACTTCTTGAAACATGATAATTGTCATTATCCATAGTCTTCTACTGTGCAGTAGCACACCAGAAGAACTTCCTGATTTTATCTAACTATAACCTGGTACCTCTCTCTCAACCTCTTCACATTCTTTCATTCCCTCACCAGCTCAGTTTCTGGGGGCCGCCATTCTACACCTGTCTACTGTGAGATCAACTTTCTAAATTCCACATATGCTTGAGGCTTGTCTTTCTGTATCTGGATTATTTCACTTTATGTAAGATCCTTCATTTCCATTTATGTTGTCACAAATGATACAAATACCTAGCTAATTTCAATCCCAGTTATTCTTCCTTGTTTTGTCTACCCCAGGTCATTTAGATATTTTTGGTCATCCTTCCTTTCTTTAGGATTATTTTCCTCCTCACTCTTTATAGGATTATTTTCCTCCTCATTCTTCTTATGTAATATGAGTTATGTCATCTCCTCTCCAATTTCATTTACTGTCCAGACATAACTGAATTATATATTTATATCACTCTTCTAAGGGGAAAAACTTAATTCAATATCAAATGGTCTTCTCCATTTGGATTTCACAAAGGCATCTCAAATTTGGTGCATTCAAACTTTATCTCATCTTATCTCCCAAATCTCTTTTTTTTTACTATGCCTATTATCTTCCCTTTATGAATCATATCCTTCCCTTTCCTTGGTCTTTTTAAATATTCACTATCTTCAAGAATCTAGAACTATCTTCCTACTGTTTTGGTTTCTCTATTCTTTTCATTTCCCCTACTCCAGTGTGACAATCACAGATTAGGCACGAGTATCTCTCACATGGACCACACAATTATGGCACACTGTATTTATGACTCCTCTGCCTGTAGGCTTTTGCTCTTCCAATTTATTCTGCATTAAAGTAGGGTGAGCTTTTAAAATAAATCTCCTTTCATCTCTCAGTTTAGATTTCTTGGATATAGTCCATATTCATTAAAACAGTTCATTAGCTGACAGCTGGTTATATCTCCAGCTTCTTCACTTTTCATTTCTCTGATTTATTCTCTTATGTCCAAATGTACATCACTCCATGTAATCTCTTACAGCTGAGCCTTTTAAAAAACTTTTTTCCTCTTCCTGGAATATATTTCCCCCCAATTACCACAGATCCAATGTCTGCTAAATGAAATATATGACTGAAAAGCACAGAACTTCATGCCAGAAAAACTGAGATTCAAACCTTAATTATATTGCACTGTGAGTTGGAAAAGTTACTGAGATTCTCTAAGTCTTAAAAATTAGGGTGATTGTGGTACTTATTTGATAGGGTGAAAGAATCAAGTGTCGTACTGTATGTCTGTCTCTAAGTGAAGTGCCCTCCCTGGAGGACAGGCATCAAACATCAGACTTAGCTTACGATTCTCACTGCATGTGGTATAAGAGAAAATATGCCCTTTTTGCTACATGTCAATTTTATATTATTTGAACTATCATTTTGTACATACCTAATATCCATAAGATAATTTAAATCATCCCTCCCTCATAATATTGTTTTAATTTTCATTTGGCATACACATGCTATAAACTATAAAATAATTTTGAATGAACCCATAAGAAAAAATGTATTCATTTACAAATATAAAAAAGCCTGCTGTCTAACAGGGACTTTATAATTTGAAGTATAGAAATTGCTAGATAGATTTAAATTTTTGATATCTAGTCAAGCTCTTTTTATTAATCACACAGCACTTGAAGGATAAAAGGCCTCGAAAATTAAGTGATATTTATAATTAATATACCAGGGATGGTTTCTATTCAAACTTAAAAACAGATAATAGCTTCTTTATGTTCTTTCCTCCCAGTCCATTGTTGCTGACTAAGGGTTTTGTAATTACCTAACTCCAATGTAAATATATCAGATCAGCAATTTAATATTACTCAGGTACGGGAATGAACAGTCCTTCATATAATTGCTGGCACCTACTATAATTCAAAATGAAGATTATCATACCCCTTGACAGAATGCATCTTAAAAGCATATTCTTTTTGACCGTATTCTTTCTGTATAGTCCTATTGTAAGCAGTAAATGAATAGGGACAAAACAATGGCAGAGTTGATGTATATCTCATTATAATTCCCTTACAACAATTCAAAAACTATAGCAGGTATAATGTAAATATGATGTTACAATTTTACACTTATTGATATTAACTAAAAATTTTGTATTCATCAATATTTCCAACAGTTCTTTCAGTAATTATATATTTAATTTCTATGAACATGGTGGGAATTACAGTCAGGTACTCTAAATGAAATTAATTTAAATATAGGAATATAATTTATTAATTTTTGTTATTAATTCAGTTATCTAACTATTTATTTGGTTTAAGTTACAGAATATTCTATATACTCTATCTTATATCACTCTACATCCTTGATATATAAAGAACAAAGGGACATATTATTTAAATCAAAATAAATGATAATATTCAAATGCTTTCAAGTAAAGAGAAGGTAGCTTTAGATTTACTTTTATAAGTTAGGGCATTTCGGATATAGCTACATACCTGAATTTATACAAGAGTAAGGTAAAGCATTCTTTTCTATTGTTTCTGCAATGAATTACTATGAACATCACACATAATAACAATGCAGATTCCTATCTTTTAATTCTGTAAGTCCAACCCAAGTCTCACTGGGGTAAAATCAAGGTGTCCAACAAGGCCTATGGGAAAACCTGTTTCCTTGCCTTTGCTAGCTTTTAGAAGGCACATGTATTCCTGGGCAATGGTTTCCTTTTCTTATTTCCAAATACAGCAAGTGGATTGATGCCACTTCATGTTGCTCTTATACTCACACTTCCCTTGAACTCTGACTACTCTTCCATTTTAAGGACCCTTATAATTACATTTGCCTTACCCAGGCAACTTAGGAACTTATTGGATTGAGATATTAGTCATTGTTTACCACAGAAACACAACAAATAGAATACACACACACACAAGCACACACAAACACAAATATAAAGATAAATTTAGTTAAGCAACCAGCTCCTGCAGCATAGGGACTAGCAAGACTGAAACCTGAAAACTCTTCTGGAGTTTGAGACTTGTCTTTCTGTATCTGACTTATTTCACTTTATATAGGTAAACAGGCTAACTCTCTGGAGTCCTAGGGAAGAGTTGACAAGCAGAATTATTGTTCATGGGTCTTTTAGTCTTTGTCTCCTAATATTGTAAACTAATTGCATGAAGATTACTTGCATTTAGAAAAGTGATATTTTTTTCTCAAAGTCTGCAGATTTGAATGTTAATTTTGTTTTTAAAAGTCTATACAGAACATCTAGACTGGTCTTGCACCAAATATTTGGGTATGTGAGCTAGTCGGGTTGTTGTATAAAAATAGCCATCAAAAAGAGCAATTTTGATTCCACTGGCATCCTTAATACTTCTCTGTTAGAAGTCTCCATTCTGAAGGTCTAATGGTTTCAGGATGTTTGCATCTACTGTTGATTGTACTTTTGCACAACCACAGACAATACTTATGTGCCCTGGTGCATTTATATCTCTGATTTGCACATAATAACTTGAATGACGGCTTATGCACAGAAGCTTAAGGGTTAATAGGTATATGTGTATTTCCTTATCTCTTCCATAACCTCTTTCTTCTTAACCTGTTAGAACAATCTAAATTCAATTGCTTGGTTCATTTTCAGTTTTTAACACTTCTATTTTCATTGCTGTCTTTGAAGGTTTTTTCTTTTTTTCCTATAATTTAAAGTATACCTTATCTCTTAACCAAATTACTTTAAGCTCTCCAAAAATGTGCATCTTCATCTGTAAAATGGGTAAAATAATCACTGAGATTTTGGTGTAAAATAAGGTAAGACAATACATATATTACCTTTATGAAATTGCTTAGCAGTATTTTCAAAGCTTAATGTTAATCTTACTCTTTTGAGAATTTTTATAAAGGATTATATTTTATAAAAAGGATTATAAAGAGCATTAATGTCTTTCCACATTCAGCAGGAATATTTTCCTAAGTAATTTTTACATGTGAATATTTTCCAAATCATACTTTTGCTATGTAATTTTTTTAATTTAATGCAGAACATTGGCATTTATTATTTCTTTGAGATTTTGTGAAAACTGAGAAGTCATCCCACATCTCAATAGCTACTAACTAACCACCTGTGTTTTTCTGTTCATATGCATATGTGTAGATTTTTATATTTATTCACTGCTTTTGAAGCACGGAATCTATATCTCTTTTAGCATTCTCTTTACATGACTCTCAGAAATGTCTGGGGAGCCAAATGTGGCAGTGACAATATCATGTGTTCACCAAGTTGCCTGTTCTTTTCCATATGAAAATAATAAACTATTTTCCACTCCCTGAAGTTAGGTGGCTCTCCATGACTGAATTCAGGCTAAAGGCATGGCACAGTGGAGAGTTGGGGATGACAAATGTCACTTTCAGGATGGCCACAATAAAGTTTCCTGCATAGTCCTCTACTCTCTCCCTCTGGGCTTTGGTGCATTGGCCAGACTTTAAGCCCCTATGAGACAGAAGAGCCAATAGATAGGAACAGTCTGAATTCCTGAATGGACAGAAAGAAGAACCCTGACAAGCTCTGTCCTAGGATGAGCAACAAAGGAAACAAAAATCAAATAAAAAACAACTCTCTTCTATTAGCCCATTAAGTGGGTAGTTATAGTAGTCAGGCTGTGTTGACTAATAAATGACCCTTGTTCAATTTCTACTGCCCTAAATCTAGAGAATATTTAAATTAGGCTGCATTAGCCTGAAAAAAACTAATGGTAAAAAGCAAGAATTAGATCACTGCCTAAATGTAATGTATATTTTATTAATTAGATAATACATATATACATTTATGAAAATGTCTATAATTATAAAGGGGCTAATATCAGCCTTACTTTTTTGAAAGCTTTTATAGATGGTAGATATAGACACTTTGCCAGATTTGGTGGGAATATTTTCCCATTAAATACTCTATTCACATTGAATATTATCTAAATGTTAATACAATGAGTGTCGGCACCCATGAAGAATAATCTTATTGTATAACTGTTCCTCCACTATTTCTGTGAGTCTGCACTTGAACAAGCAGCATTAAATAACCCATGCGACCCTGATTCACTCAAGTGGAATCACCCACTGCTCATCTGCCCTAGGTAAGGAGTTTTGAAACCTAAAAAACCATATGTCTAGAAAATCCTATTCATTACTCAGCTATTTATTCTTGATCCCTTCATCAACTAACTTTCTTCTCTCTATCCTTTAGGTAAACACGTCTTGTTTGATTTACCCAAATAATGTGCAGTACATTCCTGACAGTGTCTGCACATTATCTTTTCATCAGTCTGAGCATACTGTTCATCTCCATCAAGGCAGTTTGTACACTGACTTAATTTATCTAGATTTTATTCTGGTGATTGGAACAGACTAATGATCTCAATTAATATTAGGGAATCCAATTTTCCCAAATGTTTTATTGAAAATTAAATCCAGTCCCATAAAAATTTAACAATTTCAGTAGATTGTTCTTGGTTGAGTAGTTTTGATGTTTATTTCTTCTGATTTATATAAAAATTAGATATCAAAATCTACAAAAAACATAATGGTTTATCTTCTCAGCTGTGAAAAGAACCAATATTATATCATTGCATATAAATCTTTAGATTCATTTTCCCCCCTGGTCATGTGCACCATTGGATTATCCATGACATCTTAAATGGAATAATTAGATTATTTTTATTATTTCTATCTTATGGCAAAATTTTTATGCATTGATGTAAAAGTGTAAGAAATTTGACTATGCACAGTGCCTATATGTACAAATTTGTAACTTTAATGACACTAGTAGTCCAAATACTAGTACTCCAAATCATGCAAATTTCAGTTATCACGGTATATCAACTGTAAATAGTTTCATTCAGCATATACTTGGCTGCTAACTCTTCAATTCTCCAATCAGTCTGTACTTTTCAATTATAAATCATGTTTACCACCTTACCACATCACTTTATATATCATTGGCTGAATAAGTTATATGTTATTCTGGCAAAATTGTTTTGATGTGTGATTTTTCACTTATTAAAAAAATTTTAACAAGAAAGCAAAAAAATGACAGCACTTTAGTAAACCTTGTAGGTTATCAAATATCCGTTGAAATATGGATATGACATTAATACTGTAATTTTGCAAAAGATCTAAAAATAGACATAATTTTAGTTGAAAACCAGCACCAGTTATCTGTTTGTCAATAGTTGATGAGTCACTTATTTTCCTGAACCAACATGATTCTCAGTAAAAAATAAAAATTTCTTGTAGTATAATCAAAGTGTATTTATATAAATTGTTCAATTATAATCAGGACCAATTTTCAATTGCTCTAAAGTCAGATTTTTTAATTAATTTGACTGAAACTATGAAGTTCAAAAAAAATCTTATATGTTCTGACTCAAAAGTTAACACAAGTATCATAAATTCATATGCTACTGAGACCAGACATTATACCAAAGAGTTACTCTGAACTTATGCATAAGTTATTCTCTAACAAATTCTGATGCTAGGTAGCACAAAATCCACATATTTCCAAAATTATTGGTATTGTAAATAGTTTCAAATTTTTACTGTGGCCCTTAACCACCTTCTCACTTGGATTAAATTGTAAATCTGGTAAACAGAACTCTTTTTATCCCTTGAAGACAAAATGTACCTTTTTGATTGTGAGTACATGATAATTTCTTAATGTGAAAATCATAACACTGCAAAAATGATAAAGTGAATTAAGGCACACACAATGAGTTATGTTTGGTCATCAAAGATACCATTATAATTAAAATTATTTTATTTGTTTTACTATACTAGAAAAGATTAAGCAGATAGTTCTATGATAGTTCTATGATTTTATTCTTTACTCAGAATTAAACAAAAGATGTATAAATTAAATGGATATTATTGTATCTTGCAGTTTTGTAAAAATTGCAGCATAAAATCACATTGATTTTACTTGGAGAAAAAATAAACATAGCTTATTTAGTAACAAGATGCACTTTGATATTGATTTTAGTTTTTTTTAATATCTGGAATATTTATTAGATTTAACTGTAAAATGTAAATGGGAACTCACCTTTTAATTGCAGATGTTCCAATTATCTTAACATCAGTTTCTCTGATTCTTTTTTTTGTTGTTGCCACCATCTGGACTTCAGTTCCTATCAAGTCGTTAGTCCTCTTTCCAAATTTTGAAGTTTAACAGCAGTTTTACACGTGTTACTTCTACATGTTTTAATTGAAGACAAAACTGCACAAAACAATGAATAATACTTATGCACAGAGGTGGCAATGCTCTCATTGATACTAATTCAATCAATGATATGCCAGTCAGCACATGGGTACTCCATTCTGGGGCCACAAATTTATTATTATTACTTCATAAGAACATGCTCAGTATTATTTTTTTAAGCTTGATGTTTACTAGAACCAGACTATATTTTAACTTCAAGTTGATGAATTTCAGCTTGAATTCTGTTCTGGAAATAGGTTGATGAATCCTGGGGTTTCTGGCCTTGAGCCTGGAGTACTAACTCAGATAATATCATGCTACATGTTGATGTTTCATTTGGGGTACAGGGTTATTTTCCTATATATGCACTTAATAGCCTCTCCAATCTTGTGTCATAACTATATCCCAGGAATAATAGTGTCAAACCTTTTTCTAAGGAAAAGTGAAGGGGAGATGACTGAGATGAAAGTCCTCTTACACTTTTTCTGTGTACCAGTAGACTGTATTGCTAGAAGAATAAGGGAAGTAACTTACTTGATTTTACACACATACACAAAAATAATTTATAAGCCAACCATACATGTGATGGAAATGCAAATCTCTAGAGGAATAATATAGAAGCTTATTGAAAATACTGTATTTACTTATTACTTTAGAATTCTTTATTAGAAATCAGAGTCAGTTAAATGCAGGCTCACATTTCATTTCCATAGCTGTAGAAGTTGGTTGCTCTTATGGGAAAAGGATAGAATATCAAATGTTGTATTATTATTGCTCATTATTTGTGGTCATGGGAGTATTGTTAATTCCCCTAAATAGTATCTGAAACTTATTATTATAGATAGCATTTATTTACTAAAAAATAGGGATGATGTTTTTAATAATGAAGTTTAAAAATTAGTGAAAACACCCTAATTGAAAACATCTATTGTTAAAAGCTTTTAATTTTCTTATTTTTTCTACACATTATTTTTTTTGGAATATCATATAATATAATAAGAATATAACAAGTGAGCCAGAGCAGGCATGAATCTTGTGTTTGAGAATTTGTAAACTAGAACACTTATTTAATCTCTCTGAACACAGTTTTCTTATGTTTATATATTAGTTAACTTTTCATTGCTGTGACCAAAATACCTGACAAGAACAATGCAGAAAAGGAAAGATTTCTTTGGATTACAGTTTCAGTTGTCTCAGTCTTTGGTTATCCAACTCCATTGCAGAACCCTTGTGGTGAAATAGCAAGGCTGAAGAAAGCTGCTCCGGTCATGGTACCTGGGAAGTAGAGAGAACTATACAGGAGGGGACCAGGGAAAGGTACGAATCCCCAAGGCCAGTGTTCCAGTGACCTAATTCCTCCATTCACATTCCACCTGCCACAGTTACTACCCAGTGGTGAATTCAACTTATTAATCCATAAAGTGGATTAACTCACATGTGAGATTACAGTGTTCATGCCTAACATGTAACACAGTGTAATATGAAGGTGGTAATACTTCGTGAAATGTTAATATCTAAAATTAATGCATATAAAATGTGATTAGCATATTTCAATGTTGTAATTACATAATAGAAAAAAAATTAAATTAGGTTAACAAAAGAGTAGACATAGAAAATAAAGAGAATTGGGGATGCAACTCAGTGGTAAAGTGCCCACAGGTTGGGTAAACTCCCAGTACCAAAAAAAAAAAAAAAAGGAAGTGGGGGTGGGGATTTATTTACCTAGAAATGTTAACTAGAATTGACATCAAAGGAAATAGTTACATTAAGATTCCTTAAATACATTGTTTGATATGTTTTTATACATCAAGAGTTAGTCTATTGGGGCTGTAATTTTTATTCATCTACTGAGTTATTATACTTTTTATTTGATTAATATATGTATCTCATTATTTTTGTGTGTGTGTGTGTGTGTTGGGCCATCCTCACATTCCAGGGATAAGTTCTACTGGAATATTGTGTATAATCTTTTTTACATGCTGTTTCATTTGGTTTGCTATGACTTTTTTGAGAATCTTGTCATCTATACTCAGAGGTACTGGTCTATGGTTTTCTTAGTTCTCTTGTGAAATATTTGTATTCTTATGGTATCAGAGTAATGCTACCCTCAAATTGAGTTTATAATTATTCCTTCATCTTTGATTTTTTGTAGAATTTAGGAAGGACTGAAATTATTACTGCCTTAAATGTGTGGTAGAATTCACTGATCAAACCATTTAGTTCTGGGATGTTCTTTTTTGGTAGGTTCCTGATTACTGAATTAACCTTCATAAATATCTGCTAGGACTTTCTATTTCTTTATAATTCAGTGTTGGGAGGTTATTTGTAGCCAGGAAATTATCCATTTCCTCCAGATTATCCATTTTGGAGACTGTAATGTGTCTATAGTACTCATTGTTCTTTTTATTTCTGTGGCATTAGTTTCAACATCCCCTTCTTTATTTCTGATTCTATTTGCATCTTTCTTGTTATTTTCTGCAACTAGCCCAGGGTTTTTCAATTTTGCTTTTCTTTAAGAAATGAGAGAAAATTGTGGGTCTTGATTTTCCCAATAGTTTATCTTCTTTTAATTTTGTTTATTTTTTCTCTATTTTAAATGATTTCTGTCCTATTAACTTTAGTCTCCTTTATTTTTTCATTGTTATTATTTTTTGAGATGCAAAGTCGAGCTGGAGGGAGGGGTAACAAAAAAGAAATGGTAGAGAAAAATCCCATAAACTTGCTTTCTTAACAACAGTTGGAAGAAAAGCAGACCGAGTTGAAACAGAATAGGAGAAGCAAAGACAGTTCAGCCCAAATTTTGAACAGAAAGCTGTGACTAGCAGGGCAACCATTTTATAAAGTTCACATCTGGCCAGCATCCCTAGAAGAAACTGAGTCAATACAGTTTCTCCCCACCTAGAGATATTAACAAAATCAGAGGTAAATCTTCTGAAATAGATTATTTCATTAATTCAACTAGAAGGAACTTGTAGAGGAATTGCTACCACGTGAAGTCTATTGAAACCCTTTATCCTTCACCTCAGGCAAGGGAGTGGGGTGGTACTGATCAAAGGGAAAAATCACTCCTAGGAAGTACTAACCCCAACCTAGAGTCCTCCCTACATCCCATGCCCAACAGGAACAGCCAGCAAAGGCAAAACTCTCCAAATATGAAGAACTGGGCCTCTGTACTAATAAGCTGGCTTATTAAGAAAACGGTAGCAACCAGGGAAGTACATCCTTTATCTCAGCATCTCTAGGAAGGTCCACAGCTGAGAGTCCAAGAATTGTTCCATTTTAATCCTCAGAACTTCCTCTTTCCCTCTCCTCCTTCCTCCCTCTATTCCCTCTTGCTCTACTCTACTGATTTTTCTTCTATTCATTTACTGTTTTTCTTAAACTGGTTCTACATAGATATACATAATGGATACTTGATAGATAGACATAAAGAGAGAATTCACTGTGGTATATTCATACATTTATGTAGTATAATTTGATATAATTCACTATATAGTTCTGCCCTTTTCCCATCCCTTGTCACCCTCAATTCCCCTCCTTTATTCCACTGGTCTCCCTTCTACTTTCAGGAACCCCTCGAATTTCCATATTTTGTTCTTGATTCCATAAATGAGAAAAAAACCACACATTTGATCCCAATTTAATTATCTGGGTTTCTTTAGTTCTTTACATATTTTGGATGTTAACCTCTTGTCAGATGAGAGGTTATGCTTCCTCCCATTCCCCATGTTGTTCAGTTTATTTTTCTGCACATAGACATCCCAATTTCCCACCATCTTTTATTAAAGACGTTGACCTTTCTACAGTGTGCTCTCTTCATCTTTGTTGAAAAGCTGTTGGCAATAGTTGCATGCATTTGTTTCTTGGCTTTATGTTCTGTTCCATTTGTTTATGTGTCTATGTTTATGCTAATACCAAGTTTCTGTGTAAAGTTTTATAAGTTATAAAAATTGTTTTCTGAGTACTTTTTCTCTTATTATGAGTTATAAAAATATATTTTGTTACACGTATCCTTTCTTATGTTTAAAGATTTAGGTTTCTTAAAAAAAGATTAAGAGCATACTAAGAAATTAAACTAAAAATACAAGTAAAAATAGATTTCTGGTAGTTATTTAAAGATGACATCATTGAATTTCCCTCCCTTCATATTTAATATACATCCTAGCTTCCTGCCCTTTATAATACCAGTATGTGATGTAGATATGTGTGAATATATATATATATATATATATATATATATATATATATATATATATATTATAATGAGCTAATGAGAGGATGTGACTTTAAAAAAAAAAAACTTTTTGTCCAGTAGGTTACTAAAATAGTGGCTGAACTGAAATATATGCAGCCAAGTGATTACTTTCAATTCATTTATACTTGATTGTGCTTTGAATGTGACAGCCTGCTGTGCATACCCTGCCAAACTTAATGATGGTCTGCCTGTTACAGGAATCCAGATTGGTGTTCTTTGTGTCTCCAGGACTCTCTCAACATTTTATTAAAAGCACATCACCAGTAAGATACTTTTGATTGAGATTGTCATAGTGTATATGGTCCTTCAATATTTTTTAATTTATGAAAGTTATTTTTTATATAATTGTGAACATTGTGCTTGATCCAATGAATATAGACAATTTTAGGTATGTATTTTAACCATATAGGTTTCCCTTGATTGAACCATTTTTCTTTCATCTTTCAAACTCACACAGCATGCTTTTGAAAATAAAATTTGGACAAACAAATATTAAATGGTTTCATATTATGCCTTATGGCAGGTTTATGTAGTCAAAATAGTCCATCAGATGCCATGGTCATATAATGTAAATCAAAATTTTAAAGTACCATCACCTCATAAAATGGAATAAGAAGTGGACATGATCTGCATCAGGACCAATACTGTTTTTTTTTCTAAAACACCTACTGTCCTCTCTATGACCTTGATGGTCTAACATCAAGAGATACTGGTACAAAGCATCTTGTGGAGTAAGAGTCCCTGGGATGAAATTAGACTCTTCAATTTACTAGTTATAACTTAATCCTAATCAAATTGGGCTGAGGTGATAATTAAATCAAATTAGATTACCCATGTAAAGTGCCTGTACATTGCAAACACATGTATGCTATTAAATATTAATTGTGGTATTCTAACAATGCAATATTTCAGAGGGAGAAGGAAACTGATTTGCTTCTAAAGAATATAAACTCCTTAAATTTATAAACAAATTTTTAAGAAATTTCAAACTGCTAATATTTTCTCACCAATAAGTATAATTAACATCATATCTACAGAGGGGAGGATGAGACTCTTGAACAGTTTTTACCCCTGCTACACTGCTTCCTTTAGGAAAGAGTGGAGAGGGAAGCAGATAACCATTCCTATCTACCTACTGGCAAAATAAGCAGCACTCTCAGCCTCAAACACACTTTTGTTTTGAGGTGCTGGGGGTGGAATACAGGACTTCACACGTTACTCAAGTGCTGTACACTGAGCTATATACCCAGACCCTGAAAACATATTTTAGTATCTAAGTATTTCATATTTTAAGAGAAAATTGCACAGAATCTAAAGGATTATAAATAACCTCTTGTCTATTAATAAGAGGTCAAGGAGTTATGCATTTATAGAAAAACTTCAGCTCACAAGGATGTACATTTCTAACTCAGATAGTTTTATTCCAGGGAAATATGGAAATTTTTATGAAAGAAGTAATCAAAGTGGTCCTTCTACAGGAGCAAAAAATATTTTCACTAAGCTTAAGATTTCAAAGTGAGCACAAAATTCAATTCTTTCATTTGGTCAGACTCAAATCTTAGAGTCCTCCCATATCCATATCTTTCTTCTACATAACCTGTGTATGTATGCTTATAGCTCTGCCTATTCTCTTTTTCTACTCAATATCTATATTAATATGAATACTTATCACCACCCCTTACCAAACCAGCCTTACCTCTTACTCAATGTATTTCTGTTCTCTTTTAAATGGAAATAGTTCCCTGCTTTTACAATCTTATCCTAAATAGATGATTCATGCAGTACACAAAATGATCTTATTGAAATATAACAGATCATATCACTGCTGGCTCATATTCTTCCAAAGACATGCTTCTTTCATTCAAGCAAATATATATAATTTTTTTTTAAAAAAGAGAGGTCTAATTTTCTTAGTAGAATTCTTCTATTTCCTGCACATTATTTTTCCAATTTGCTCTGCTGTTATCTTTTGCCCATAATCTTTTCTCTGTTGGCTCCAGTCTTTCTCTGGAAATATATATTACTGGCAAACAGTAATATTAATTTTTATTATTTTATTTACCACTCTTTCTTGTGGTTCTTAAATCATACTGTCAGTATCACTTTCCTTCCTACATGATGCTGGTGCCTGTGCCTGAACTGTGCTTCTCTGGTATCCACCAGCCTTGCCTCTCCATTTTATTCAGGTATCTACTTAAATTCTAGAGTAAAATGACCCTTTACACAATGCCACCTCCCTCTGTCTATTTGTGCTGTTTTGTTTATTCTACTATTATTTGCATTTAACATTGTTTTTTGTTTATTTTTCTGTCTTTTCTAACATGTCTCATGAATAAATACTATTTCATGATCAAGAATATTGAAAGTTAAAATAATAAATCTTCCTTTCTCCCATTATCATAATCATCAAATATAAAAATATAATTTGGAAAATATTTGCCAACAATGCAATATATGCATCAACTACATATACACTTTTTTCACTGTTTCTATTTTCATTTATTTAAAATTTACCTAAATTTTACAATTATTCTTATATTTTAAAAGTTAATAAAGTGGAGAAGTTCAAGTTGATGAAATTTAGCTGACCTTCTTTTGACTTCTAGAATTTATCAGTTAACTGCTGTGTAATCCTGCCCAAGTCCTATTTTTAAAAATTTCATGTTCCTATCTATAAGATGGAGATAGAGTATATTCTAACATTACATAGTTTAGAATTTTTAAATATTAAGGATAAACCAACATATGTGTTCTATGATACCTGTCACAAAAATTTCTTAGATTTTATTACTTCATATTTAGCATTGTTAAAATATATAAACAAATATAGATAATACATTATGTTTGAAAAATGTCAAAAATGTCTACCAAAAAAGAAAATTCAATAGAAATTCTCCCACAGGAGATTTAAACCAAAAGATTTTCCAGTCTCATCAGCAGATTTACCCAGTGTTCATGCTGCCATCTTAATGTTATATAAATTGTCATTAAAAAACTCTCACAAAAGTCATAAGCAGTAGTTTGAATTCCTTGATTGGAAAATTGAAAATAGATACAAATTTAAATAATCTCTTGTAATATGAATATATGAACATATTATGAAAGCTTTAATAATTATTTTAAAGTACTTATTTTTATTTTAAAATACCATGAATAATTTTGTCTGTTATGGAACTTTCTATAGATGGGATCAGGCAATATATTCTTTTTTGTGTCTGATCTCTTCTGTGGCTCATCAGAATATGGAAGAGATCTAGGAAATTCTTACACAAGAATTCTTAGAGGGGCTGGGGTTGTGGCTCAGAGGTAGAGCACTCACCTAGCACATGCAAGGCCCTGAGTTCGATCCTCAGAACCACATAAAAATAAATACAAAATAAAGGTATTGTGTCCAAATATAACTAAAAAATAAAATAATTTTGAAAAAAAGAATTCTTAGAAATACACAAGAAAAAAATTATGCTTAATCTTATCACCCAGAGATAACCTCTATCAAATATTTTCTTGAATATCCTTTCAGGCTACTTTTTAAAAACACATAAACACAGATTTTTAAAGATAATTAGTTGTAAACTTTTTTTAAGTTACCTTTTTACTTAAATATAGTATATGCTCAGAAAAGGACCCAAATCATAAGGACACAGTTCAATGAATTGACACAAACTGAGCACACCCATGTACTCCCTACTTGTCCCTATCGGTCCTTCAATTTTTTTCCAATAACTAATATCACATAAGTCAGAAACTCAGTGTAATCAAGCATGTCAAGAATAACGGGGAAGATTTATTAATTGAATGTCATGTTATGTTCTCAGTTATGCTTAATACAACATAGGCAATTTAGAATTCCCCATTATTCAATTAAAATGCTAATTATCTCATAAAAATACCATTCATAATTATTTTTAAATTATTTTTTAATTTTAAATCACAGATATTATGGTTTTGAAAATAAACATGTGTTGGTCATCTTTTTATTGCTGTGACCAAAATACCATACAAGAACAATTTAGAGGAGAAAGAGCTCATTTTGGATTCCAGTTACACAGGTTCAGTCTATGGTCAGCTGAATCCCAACACTCTGGGCCTAAGATGAAGCAAAGCATCATGAAGGAAATGCATGGTGGAAAAGTTCTGCTTTACCACTGATGGGGCCAGGAAGGAGAAGAGAGGAGGGGAGAGGAGAGGAGGAGAAAATGGAATACAGGGAAGATAAATCCTTCCAGGATAAACCCACATGACTTGCCTCTACCAACCATGACATGCCTGCCTACAGTTACACCCAGGCAATCCATTCACACTAGGATGGACTAATTAGTCACAATGTTCATAATTTGACAATTTCACCTCCTTCATCAACACAGAATATTTTGGGGGACATCTCATATCTAAACTATAGCCACATGTTTTCTAGTCTACTATTGTAAGTACGACAACATTTGATTTAAACATTTCTTTTTACTTTAACAATGCTTTATCTTTTCACTTCAAATTTAAAATTCTTAAGGAATTTCAATGCAACACATGTGCATAGTATTATAAATAATACATGGTGCACATTTTAAAATGACATTTCAGAAGTTATGTCAAAGAGACAAAGGCACTGATATATAAACAGATTGACATTATGAAAGTACCTCTCAACTATAATGACATTAGATACATTTAGAGAATTATAAAGGATAAAGGAAGCAAAGAGTTCTATAATTAGCTTGAATTTATAAAAATTGTAATGTCTTTAGATAATTGCTCACTAAAATCTAAAATTAGGAAAATTATTTTCATGAAATCAACAATTTTTTAAAAAGTTGCAGAATTTTGAATAATCTACATGATGAGAAAGGAGATACAATTGAGGAAATATAAAAATCTAGACATTAATAAAATAATCTAGATATTTTCCCTTCATTTTTAGAAAAAGTTTTGATTTTTTATATGGCTTTCAGAAATCCTTATGATGTATTTTTAGCCAACAAATTGAAGCTCTGTACTCACTGGCAATCTGCAATATAGACATACTAGGGTAAATTTATCTTATGGATGAGTCTTTTGATTTTTACATCATTAACCTTGTGCTACTTTATATCTGTTCTTACTATTATTCCATTGCAATGTTGAAAGCACCACTCAATATACTGCATGCCTTCCATTATCAACAATCATAATTTTTTCTCAGATGTCTTACAAATATAAAAATCGACTAACTAGATACTATCTAGAGTGAAGAAACTAGTTCACATTCCACTATTTCTTTAATCACTAAGACACGTTTTTTGACACAAATTTCTAATGTCCTTCATTAATATAAAATGTATTTTGACATGACTAAATCATAACTAAGTTATTTCACATATGAATGAATAGAATTGTACAAATTATTTGTCATTTATCCTAAGCTGAACATCAAAAATATATAAAATTTTTATTTGAAGAAAGCTTTTTGTCAGAGAAATAATTATATTTGATAATTTTATTATAAACATAAAAAATACCTAGTATGTATCATTCATGACTATTATCAACTAAAAATCCTCAATCCCAATTTAACATCATGGGCACTGTTTTAGTGAGCTTTTTTTGCTAAAAGGACTAAAAGACTAAAAGACCTGGCCAAAACAATTTTAAAGGAGGAAAAGTTTATTTAGGGGCTCACGGTTAGGGGCTCAAGGCTAGCGGCTCAAAGTGAGGCAGAACATCATGGAGGGAAAGTGTGGCAGAGGCAAGCAGCTCATATGGTGATTAGGAAGCAGAGACAGACTCCACTGGCCCCAATTCCCACTGTCTCCAGCCACCCCCTACCACTTCAGTTGCCACTCAATCCCTATCAAAGGATTAAATCATTGACTGGGTTAAGACTCTTACAACACAATCATTTTTCCTCTGGACCTTCTTGCACTATTTCACTTTACATCTTTTGGGGTACTTTACATCCAAACCATAACAGACACTTAGAGTGGGAATTATCCAGTTCAAAGTAGAATCTAAAAGTTTTGACTTTTAATTAACTAATCTTCTAGTTTCAAATTCAAATTTACATTTTATCCATCTTAAATATGCCATCTATAATGCATTAGCTGTTTTGTCATTATGAATATTTCTTTCAAAAGTGGGGTGAGCTAAAAAGTTTAAGAACAAGGAAACTTTCTTATGTTATGCTTTGCATTCATTTACAATGCTTGATAATAAGAGAGAGCTATAGAATCCACCCTAGAATATGAATTCTAGATATTTCAGAATTATGCTTTATACTTTAGTATTTATGACTAATAGCATTTTAGAATTTCAGAATAAAATGATGGACACAATTTCTGCTCTCTTTCAATGAGGACAAAGGCATAATAGAGAATTATGATTTAATTGCTCTTCTCTTTTTTCTCCCCCTCTTCCTTTCCTTTCTTATTACTTCCTTCCTTCCTTTTTTCCCTTCTTTTTTGATTCTGTAATAGAAAAAGAGAAAAAAGACAATGAATGACATATCATGTTCATAGCATGAAAATAGTTACCCAAACTTAAAGCATATATAATTAAAATGCTAATCAAAAACTTTTAATTATTATTTCAAGTTGATAAAGGAAACTCACTGTACTCCTCCAATAGTGATAATTTCATGTTAAAGAATGTCTCAGATTTTAGGATAAATGTATTATTATTAAATCTGTGAATGTGAGTTATTCATGGTTTATGGGGGGAATAAATTTAAAAAAATAAAATATTAAATGATAGGTGTTATAAAATTATTATATTATAAAATTATAAACTCCTTATAAAGGTCAGTTTATATCCATGCTAACCATTTATTAAAATTATTAATTAACCTCAGACAAAATATAATGACTCATTTCCATTTGAATGCTTCTATTTCAGAGAGTTTCTTGTTTTTTTTTTTTTTTTTTTAAGAGAGAGAGAATTTTTTAATATTTACTTTTTAGTTATCGGCAGACACAACATCTTTGTTTGTATGTGGTGCTGAGGATCCAACCCGGGCCACACGCATGCCAGGTGAGTGCACTACCACTTGAGCCACATCCCCAGCCCCTCAGAGAGTTTCTTAATAATAAAACTTATAGTATAAATATGAATACTTAATGTTGAAAATATATTAACCACACTAAAATATACCAGGTACACATGCATTTATGCCTATATATATATATATATATATATATATATATATATATATTTTTTTTTTTTTTTTTTTTTTTTTTTTTTTTTTGGGGGGGGAGTGGTGGTTGATCCCAGGGCCTTATGCATGAGACACAAGCACTTAATTGAGCTACATCCCCAGCCCAATATATATATTTGTAATTGGCATATGTATTAATCATTAATGGGTTGATTAGGTGATCAAGACTATAACGGATAACATTTATAAGAGGGAAAAAAAACCCTGAATGAAGAGCTGACATTCTGAAGTAGCGTTTCCTTAGGGCTTGTTAGTACTAAAGCAAGGGGCAAAATTGTGAAACTCAAGTTGTTCCCAGGAAATTGGGTGTTCTCATATATGAAATTAAAACTTTGATCATACTCTTTGATTCTCTTTACTTTTCTATCAATTTTTCCATTTTTTAATTATTTAACCACCCTTTTTTTATGGTCTATTAGTTACTGTATGTGGTGCTGTGGATGGTATATATAACAAATTACCCCAAATATCAGAAATTTGTTTTCAGTTAAAAAAAAAAAAAAAAACATAGTTGTGGAGCCAGAAGTCTGCAATTAGTTTCGCACAGTCAAGATCAAGATGCTTTCAGGGCCTCAGTTGTCTAGAGAAAAATTCATCCCTTAGCTCTTCCAGTTCTGGTGACCACTGGCCTTCCTTTATTTAGGGCAAATCACTGCAATCTCTGCATCTTTGGTGATGCTGCTTCTTCCTCTTCTGCATGTCAACTCTCCCCCTGCCTCTGTCTTACAAAGATGCTTATAATTGGACTTAGAGGTCATCTGGGTGAACGCAGATTATTTCTGCAAGCCATGATGCTTAAATTAGTCACTTTTTTTTCTTTTTTGGTACCAGGGATTAAACTCAGAATCACTCAAACACTGAACCATATCCCCAGCCCTAATATATATATATATATATATATATATATATATATATATATATATATATATATAATCAAAACATTACATCTTGACATATCATATTTCATACATTTGATTCAAGTGGGGTATGAATTTTTATTTTTACCATGTGTACAGATTGAAGGATCACATTGGTTATACATCCACGTTTATACATACAGCCATACTAGTTCTGTTGTATTCTGCTGACTTTCCTATCCCCTCTCCCATCCCCTCCCCTCTGATGATCTCTCTCTACCCCATCTACTGTAATTCATTTCTCTGTTTTTTTTCCCTTTCCCCTCACCTCCTCTTATATGTAATTTTGTATAACAATGGCTATATCCCCAGCCCCCTATTTTATATTTTATTTAGAGACAGGTCTCACTGAATTGCTAAGTGCCTCACCCTTTCTGAGGCTGGGTTTGAAGTTGCAATTGAAATTTGCAGCAGCCTCCTGAGCCACTGGGATTACAGGCCTGCGCAACCATGTCCAGCATTTGTCACATTTCTGAAGATTCTTCTTTCCTTGTACAATCTAGAGGATTCAGGGATTAGCTGTTGGTAAGTGGCCATTCCTTTGGTGGCCCTGACTAAACCTATTACAGTTGTTATGGGAAGGAATGGCTTTTCCTTTCTTCATGCTCCACAAATAGGAGTCAAGCAGCAGGAAAATAGGTTTAATCAAAGCCAGAGGAGACAGCTGTTTCTCAAACATCCACTTTGCTGGCCTAGAAAATGAAGTTTTTATATGATAAGAGGCAAGAAAGTGGGAGAAAAGGCAGGGCGTATTCACATGTAGATTTTGTTACCCAGAGAGCCTGCCAGTCTTAATTTCCTTGTCATCTGTTCTTAACTAGAGGAAGTTTTTATTCTCAGTGAGAGGAAGGTCAGCTCTGTTTCAGAATGAATCCAGAAATAATAGCAAGCACCTATAATTTTTCAGAGCCTAATACTAATTAAACCTCTTAAAATGAATCCTTTTTTAATTTTCCTCCCAGCTCCTGAGGAACTTGCATTTCTGACCAACCAAACAAAATACTTGGTACAATGCCTTTCAAGACATTGATCACTGGGTGACAAAGAATGGTGTTCTCTGAGAGATTTGGGGGTGGGGAGAAGGTGAGTGTCTATACAATATGTAATAAAAAACTGAGAGCCAGGATGTAACAGTGTTCTACTTTGTGCTTTGAATGTTGCCCTTGCAGCTCTGCCACTGCAACTTATTTTTAAAATGGACATGTTTTTTTTTTCTCTCCCCCTCTCCTTGCTCCTCCCTAATCTCTCCCCCTCCCTAATTTCAAGGGAAATAGGTTTACCTTTCTTTCCATTTTAGGCAGATTTATCTGTGCTTGGGTACACACCCATCAGAGGTAGGAAGTAATCCAAATTTGGGGTATAATATCAGAAGAACTCAGAAATGACTCTCTCCTAAATTAACAAGTGAATTGGAACTCTGCTGATGGGCAGAATCTCAGCTTCTGGGACAGGAGTCCCCTGTGTTTTGCCTTTACTACCAAAGCAATGACTATTCTTTTTCTCCTGTTATTCTACTCCTGTAATTCCATGTCCTCATTATTGGATTAGCATTAGGGTCAAGAACGGAGCTTTTGGCAACAAGGAGACTCCCTAAATTGAGAAGATGAAACTGAAAGTAAAGTAGTCTAAAAGTCTTAAAGTTCAAAAGAAAATTATTAATTCTGATAAGAGAGCACTACATTGAGTAAGAAAGAACCTTGAATATTTCCACAGAGGAACACTTATTCAATGCATGCATGAGAGAAAACTGTAAATGGCTTGGGGGTGAGGGGAATTAGCTCTCAACTAAGGGTTTCTCCCCCCTCACACACACACACACACACACACCAGGAAATTTTTGCAATGCCAGAAGATATTTTTGATTGTCCCCTCTGGGAAGGTGTTACTGTTGTCCACTCCTATAATGCATAGGACTAGCACTTCCCTCACAATATAGAATTATCAAATCAAAATTGAAGGTAAATTGAGCAATGAGAGATGGGTAAGAAAAGAAAGAAAGATGGAGACCAGGCAGAGATACACAGGAGAGTTTCTTTGTCAGAGCTGACAAATAAAGGCCATCTCTCTATAGGAGAGAGAGGCAAAACAGGCTTGAGTTCTGGGACTTTTATGGGGTAGACTCAGGAATCAAAGCTGGGCAGGTCCTAAAGCAGGTGGCTAAGGTTTGGGTTGGTATATGGGATTGGTTGCAGAGCCTGTGGGTCCTAATGTGGGCAGCTCAGGGTTGGGTTGTTATGAGGGAATAGTGATCCTTTCTTAGAAAGGATCTTGAGTGGGAAAGCAAAACTTTTTTCCTTCAAAAGGCAGCTGTCATTTTAGATGGCCATTCAGATGCTAAGCAAGGACCTTAAAAAAATGTAAATAGTACCAAGGTTAAGAAACCACAGATTGTCCCTGTAATTCCAGCAGATGGAGAGACGGAGACAGGAGGATTGCAAGTTCAAAGCCAGCTCAGCAAAAGTGAGGTGCTAAGCAACTCAGTGAGACCCTGTCTCTAAATAAAATACAAAAAATAAGGCAGGGGATGTGGCTCAGTGGTCAAGTGCCCCCGAGTTCAACCCCCAGTAACAAAAATAAAAACAAAAGAAAGAATGTTTTACTCATATGAATATCCAACATATGTGAATAGAAAATGAATTCCCAAAGTGTAAAATAAATGTCCTTTGAATTATTATCCTACATAGTCAATAACAATATGGATGTCTTAAACAAAGCCCAGGATGAATTTTCTAATATAAATTTGTTACTTTTTTATTACATAGTACTAATGAAAAAGATTCCTCTTATTACTTTATCATAAGTATATGAGGGTATTTTCATTATATGCTGCTATAAAAATATAAATATTTGCAAAGCCAATTGATACAATCTCATAAAATTGAAAAAAAAAAACAATACTTAAAAAGATATATTTCTTTTAATATATCTAAACAGAACTTTTTGTTAAGAAGAGATACAACTCTGGATAATTTGATAATATCACAATCATGATTATCTCTTTATCTGTATATCTACTGGGCTACATATATAGTATAGCAACAGTTGGTGTGTTTATGTGGTATATGAATTGATGTGTTGGAGAATAAGATATATATATGTGTATATATATATATATATATATATATATATATTTACATACACACATATTTACACAAAACCAAGATTTGTCATATGCAGACAAATATTATTTGCCTGCATATTTGTAAGTCTCAGATCCAGTACTATATCTTTTTTTTAAGATTTTATTCATTTTTATTTAAAAATATAACTAAATTTAAAATATAACTAAATGTGCCTTGGTTGTTTACATTCAGCATCAAAATAAACATTAGAAGAATATGATAGGCAAAGTTTAATGAAGCCATATCATTTATATAATACTCACATAGTTATAATACAAAATCTGTCATAAAAATTACTAAAAGATGCAACATAGGGCATATTTTAATACTGGTATAATGGCAATAGCAGCTTTGCTAATGTTTACCTATTGATTTCTAGTGCAGTTTTCTTATGAACTTTTATCCCACAAGAATAATCAAATCACTTAGATACACTATACACTATATGGTAGTTTATTAGTACTATAAACATAAGTGCGCCATAAAATATTATGGTGTTAACAAATACTCAACTATATTTTCTCAGTCGTCATTTCTTTATTTATTTATATACTTTTTAATTGTAGATGGACATGATACCTTTATTTTATTTAATCTGTTTAATGAAGATAACTGGTAATAGTACATAGTCACTTTTAATACAATAAGAGTTAGTTGAAATTTCAAATATCCCATTTGTGTTTATTTGGGGACAGACAAAATTTTTGGTATGATTTTCTTCCCCATTTTTTTCTTCAAGTCTAAAAACACTGCTGCAGTAGGACTCCTGTCTCCCATAGCAACTCCAAGAGCTCTTTAAAAAGTCCATAATATTTGTCATTTTAATAGTAATCGAAGTAGCTCAATAACTTTCAGGATTTCAGTTCTTCCTAGGTTGATACTGATTATACTTGGATGTAAATAGACTGTGGCAGAAATAAAAAGAGAGAAGAAAATGCCCTAAAGGCCACACTCTAAGGAACATCAGCATTCATTTACGGTATGAAATCAAAGTTCAACAAAGGAAACACTTTAGGGGAAACCAGTAAATTATGAGAAATACTTAGTGAAAAACTAAATGCCAGGAATTTTATAAGAATCAGTTGGGCTAAATATTTGGAATAATGCTAAAGAAGCAGTATAATTTAAAAACAAAAAACATCAATGTGATTTAATGATATGAGCAAGGTCCTACGTCTTCTGTTGTATATGGAGAAAAAGGAGAAAAATAGTGAATTCTCAAGAGTTGGGGATAAGGAAGAAGAAATATAACTAAATGGTTATTGAAGTGAAAATTAAACTCAAAGACGTTATTTTGAAAACCTAACTTCCTAGACTAAATGCTTCTATTTTCTTCAAATATTCCACCTACTTCAAATGATTTTTTAAAACTTTTTACCTACATCTTATCATGCCTAACAATATTTATCTGTTATAACAAGAAAATTGTCATTATATCTTGCATATACAGCTGACAGATGATAGCAAATGTCTATTGAAAATAAAGCATTATATTTTACTAAAAAATATGGCATTCCATTTTACATGTTGTTTCCAGTAGTAGTAATCGATTTTATTTTCTTTCAACCATTTCATTAAAAGCAAAGAGAAAATGCACCATAATATTCTAGAAACAAAGAAATAGGAACTGGAATAATGGAGTATATGATGAAAGTTTGATAAAAAATCTGATAAAAGTGTGATTAAATGACAAGTAAGACCCAAGCAAATAACAAAGTTTATAAAGAACCAAAAATTTGAATATTATTATATTGTATCAAACATTTCTTTAGAATGTAATTAGCAACTCTGATATCAAGAGAGTTAATATGAAGCTATTCAAAGTAAGAATTTAGTCTGCTAAATACAGGTTAAAATGGAGATGAGGCATACTCATATGTATTTTTAAACATAACCATTTGAAATGCATATTCATCAGAAGTAATTCATCTAACTCCAATTACATCTTATTTTAAGCTCACAAGCACCAGCAATTTTTGCCTTTCTTAGGAGGAAAGAACAATCACATTAGAGAGCCTTGTCATTCTCCTAGTAATGAGTTTAATAGGACATTTTGGAAAATGCTTTGCTGTGACTAGAATAGCAATGTTGATTTTACATTATAAAAGATGCCTCAAAACACATACAGTGAGAACAATTTCTTATAGGGATTTATTTTTCCACCCATTTCAATTTGAATGTGAGTTAAATTCTAAATTACAGTAATTGTGAACTGTTTTCATATTACTATGAAGTTTCAAATTGAGGGCTAAGTCTTTTTTTCTGAAAGCAAAATCTCATCAATACAGAATGATTTTCAAAACTGCTATTATTGATTTTTAGTCCAAGATATTGGGTTTATGTTCATGGCAAATTCCAATGATTATTCATTAAATTAGAAGTATTAAGATGGAAAACATAATTTTATATTCCAGTCACAGTAAGAAAAATATTTCCTATTAGTTGAACTTTTTAAAGCTAACACATGTAGTTTTAGAGCTGAAGTATGTATGGATACTCAAAGATATTGTGAGAACATATTCTAACATGACTTATATGTCATCAATGTTATTCATTTTTATTTTCTATGTGTAGCTTTTTCTTGAAACAGAATGCGTTGTATCATAAAACACAGAGACGTTAGTAAAATCCTAATTGCACCAGACAAAATTAAAGAGATAAAGAAGTCTTTACTCAAGGCTCTTACAATAGAGGAAAGAGAATATAACACAGTATGAATTGACCTCAACTAAAACAAAGGGTGGGAGAGCTTTTAAGAGCAAAGTCTGTGTGGTTAAGATGAAGGAAACCATTGACTATCTGTGTTGACTAATTGACCTTACCCCCACAAAGTTATTTTTTTTCAAATATTCATGACAGAAACAAAGTGCCCACTGAAGTTAAGCTCCTGCCCTCCAACAGAGAATGGGAGATGGGAGGGAGTTGTTTTCCTTGACACTTTCATTTCAAAAGGATGGCTTTACTTCCTAGAAAAAGATAAACTGGACTTGGAAAACTGATCAAAGAGGCAGACAAGGTATATAGAGGCAAAGAGGCATACACATTGTTATCGTTTGGATCTTCAGTGTCCACCAGAGATCTGTGTGCTAAAGGTATGGTGCCCACTGGTAGTTGGTAGAAACTTTAAAAAGTGGGACCTAGTGAAAGGAAGTATGGATGTTAGATAGTAGATAGCAATGAGCAGTTAAATACATGGTAAAGTCATATAGTGTTCTGTAAATTACTTTATGGTCCTTCTTGAAACTATCTTAAGAAATCACATCGTGGCATTTAATCTGTAGAAAACAAACAAAAGCAAGAGAATTCTTTGTAAAACACGTTAAGAGAAGAAAAGGATTCATGGGACTAACTGTTGACAAGTCCACTGAGGTTGATATAAAGTTAGGAATTATGGCTATAAGTGTCTCCAATTGTCTGGGAAGGAAGATTACTTTAGTAGCACAGGCACACTAAGGTGACTTCTGACCAGCTATTGACCCCAGCATGCACATTAACATGGGATTGACTTGTAGATGAAGCCCCTCAAAATAGGATGACTACCATGGCAGTTCCAGAAAGGAACAAGTACGATTAAAACTCCAACATGAAGGAGTTGAACACTCCACTGGCAAAGAATACAGAAGGTGGTCCCTATTCTCTTGTTAAACATCAAACAATAATAAATTTGGCATGATTGAAGGGAAAGCGAGGAACGAAAGATAGAGACTAGACAGAGACACACATGAGTATTTATTTGTCAGTATTTATTTGACAAATAAAGGCCAACTGTCCATAGACAAAGAGAGTCAAAACAGGCTTGGGTCCTGGGACTTTTATAGAGGAGGCTCAGGAACCAGAGCTGAGTGGGTCCTAATTCAGGTGCTTAAGGGTTGGATTGGTATAAAGGAGTGGTGAGCCTTTCTTAGAAACTCCCTTGGGCAGGAAAGTGAAACTTTTTCCTTAAAATGGCGACTATCACTTAAGATGGCCATCCAGATGCCAAGCAAAGACCTTATATCCCCACCTTTTTTGTTTTTTATTGGGCCCCTTTGGGAGCAGGAATGTAGGTCAACCTCCTATAACTGCTTCCTGCTGGGAAGGGGTGGCTTTGTAATAATGATGGAGGTTGAGTGGTGGTGACATGCTAGTGCCCAAGGGAGTGGGGTTTCCCTTTTATGGATTTCAGATTTCCTTTGTTCCTATATCCCCTCCTCACATCCTATCCATGTGACCAAAATGTGGAGTTATCCAAGGACAGGAAAGAAGAGACCCATGAGTATATACAGGAAGGGAGCACCCAGGTCTACTCATTCACAGCACCTTGCAGGAAAGAACAATTCTCTGGAAGAAGTTAATCTTGGCAATCTTGGGAATCTTGGAGTAGGGGGAAGTGCTCTTAAAGTGTTAGCATTTTGTTTCCTTTGATTCAGCACCTATCCTTCTGACCCAATATTTCATTATCTATACTGACTGTCCTTTTGCCCTGGCCTCAGAACTACCAAAAATCATGAGCCAAAATAAGCCTTTTCTTTTAATAAGCTGATGATCAGAGATGGTAATTTTTGTTTGTTTGTTTTAATAATAATACAGAGTAAATACAAGTCATCTCCTGAACATGTATATTGTCAAAGTAACAATTAGATGTTCAAAACCGTGCATAATATTGGCTGACTGATGTCAAGCTATATTATTTTTTTGTATTCTTGAAATAGTGAAAATATTGATGGAGAGAATCAAGAGTGTGAGAGATATTCCTATCACATTGAAAACACAATTGAGATTGTGTGACAATCAGCAGCACTGGGGAAACCAACAGGAAAAGGGAGAGTATGCACAGAGAGGTGTAGTATATACTAATGATCCAAAAGGGATAAAAAAGAAATAAATTGGTAGAGCAGAAACTACTAAATGTTGCCTAGGAAAGAAACTTTATCTTTCATTTTGTTCTTTAATATTTATCATTTGTAGCTGTTAGCCACATATGCCTACATTTTTACATTTAACATTTTTTCAATCTCTTACATAAGGACAATTGGTGTGGAAATATACTTCCCCTGAGTTATTTTTATATCCTTTACTTTTTCATAAATATATTGGTTGGATATCACATTAAAATACAAAATATAAAAAAAATTTACATCTACTATCATATTGACACCTATAAATTTAAACAAGACAATTCTGCTGTTATATATAAATAAAAAAATAGAAAGATTGTATGTTCAAAATCATTTTCTTCCTTTAAATTGAAGTCATTTAGTTTTGTGTAAAGTCCTGTTTATTTGTTATTTATTTATTTATCTGTTTATTTATTTATTAGCTCCATTACAAACTGCCACTTATTCAGACAGCTACTCTTGGGGACATTGCTAGGTATCTGGCATGAGGGAATTGATTCTTTCTCTCAAGATGTGATGTAATACATTTAGAAAGGATTGATGGGTGAGAAAATATCAACCTTTTATGTTTCCATATTGACTCACTGATCAAAACTATTTAACTATAATTATCCCAAGACAGTAGAACTCAAGTGTATATTGCTTTTTTCTGTATAATATAGGATAAAATGTTGCTCAGAGAGAAATAAGTGAAATTGAAGTGCTAGGTATTCTTTCAAATATGATGAGATTATTGTTAATTTATAATTATTATCATAATTATGCACTTTAAATCTTAAAATCACTAAGATTTAGCACTAAAACAAACCAAATAAAAAGACAGTTCACAAAACACAAGATGAATTCAATTTTTAAAAAAAGCATAAATGACACTTCCTTATATGCATTATCATTTTCATTGTCCATGGCTATTAATTATATAAAATCTATCTTCCCAGTCAATGGTGTTATGAATTCATTCTATAGTATTCCACTGGATGAAGTTTGGAATTTTCTTTTAATTTCTGAAAATAGGTTCTTGGTAGGAAATAAGAAGGAAAACTACTTCTAATAGGAAAAAAAAAAAGCACTTCAATAGGAAAGCCACTTCTAAATTTTGCAACATTACTGTGGTTCCAATTTTGAATGAAGGAAGATAATATAATTACATTATATCAAGTATTAAGGAAACATAATGACACATTTTATACTATATTATACAAAATGGAAAAGTTGTTTTGCAAAGGTATATTCAAGTTAACAAATAAAAACTTAGAAGATGATATTGGAGGAAAAAAATTTTGCTCCGACATTTAAATAAGAAGCTACTGGTATATATTACCCACAAAATATTTCTTCTAAGTTAATATATGTTTTAAAGTCTAAAAGAAATATTAATTTTTTATTAATATTAACTGTGATATAATAGGACTCAAAATGTAGTCAGATATTAAAAGTGCACAGGAATCATAAAGCATAAATTTAAGAAAGTGATTTTCTCTGAGAAATGATTTTGGGAATAGTTTGGTTGATAAATTGAATGTTGAACTTCAGTCATTGTATGATGTTTGTTTCTTAATTGTAAAGGTCTAAAATAATTGTCATGATTTCATATCAATGAGGAATTGATACATATTTTTCTTTATATTTTCATTTCATTTATGGTTTATTAAAAGTAAAAAAAAAATCACCAGGGCATGGTCGTGTATGACTGTAATCCCAGCAGCTCAGGAGGCTGATGAAGGAGGATTACAAGTTCAAAGTCAGCATCAGCAATTTAGTGAGGCTCTGAGCAACACAGCGAGACCCTCTCAAAATAAAAAATAAAAGATATGACTGAGTATGTTGCTCAGTGGTTAAACACCCTAGGTTCAATTCCTGGTACCAAAAAAAATTAAAAAATAATAAATGAATTATAAAATAAAATGTTCCAACAACTACAAGTTTGTTTAAAATAATTTAATCTCCAGATTTGAACAAAAAGCAAAACATAATATATTTATTTCTTAAAAAGATAATAGTTTTTTCAATTTCAAAAATTAGGAACAAATTTCAGAAAAGCATATTGTGTTTCATAAGTATGTTTTGAATGTAAAAATTTCAAGGATTAAACAATATTCTTTCTTTTCAAATAATTAATCCTACTTACCTTAATAAGGCAGAGCATTTTGTTCATTTGTTATTAACTAATAAGTCTCTAAAACTTAGACTTAGAGCAATAAAATAAGTGATAGATGAATCTTCATTATTTAAGTCATGGTTTCAAAATAGAAACTCTCCAGATATGTTTAATGTGGTAAAATTTGTGGGTAATTTTTTTTCAATTTGTGCTCTAAAATAATCACTGCATTTACTTCACAAAAGGTAGTGAATTTTATCTTTTTTTAATGTGTGTGTGCTTTATATATCTATTCTATAACATTTAAAATGTAAAAAGATTTTTTACCTAAAAGTTTTCATGGTTCCTAGCCAGGCACAGTGGCTCATGCCTGTAATCCCAATGGCTCAGAAGGCTGAGAGAGGAGGATTGCAGGTTCAAAGCCAGCCTCAGCAATGGTGAGGCACTAAGCAACTCAGTGAAATCCTGTCTCTAAATAAAATACAAGAAAGGGCTGGGGATGTGGCTCAGTGGTCAAGTACCCCTGAGTTCAATTCACAGTACCAAAAAAAAAAAAAAGTTTCCATGGTTCCTTTGGGCTTATTTTAACTGAATATATATGGGATATTTAAATGTATGCTACATAAAAGGAAGAGTTAGAAGCAGCCAAAGATAGGTTTCAAAACCCATAGAATTTCATTAAATAATTCATTTATTTATTATTTATTTCCCTGAAAGAAAGAAAATGTTTTCAAATACTTTCAATCAAAAGAAAGTTTTAAAGTTTCTTTGGCAAGACTGAAGAAACCATTTATTACCAAAGTCAAATATCCAATCTGGTCTAAAATAATACATTAAAACACTGTTAACATAATGAACTTCATAGTCCCCATGAATCAAAAATTTTTTCCAATAATATTATTGTACAATTTGTAATAAGAAATGTATATGCGTATTCTAATTCTAGATACATTTTCATTTGATATTAATAAGTGAACCCTCATATTAGAAAGAGGATGCATATATGTGACAATCAATTTTTTATTTTCCAATTAATTTTATTAAAGTCTGGCTTAATGCAACACTACTAACTGATTTGTCTTAAATACATTGTTAAGAAAATCTACTAAAATTAGATGGAAAAGCCATTGCTAAACAGGTTCAAATGAAATTTCTCCAAGAAACAAACAAACAAACAACAACAACAAAAAGCTTAGTTCAAATTCTAGAACATTCAAATTTGCAGATGGTGCCTGTAACTATTCTCCATCCATTTCCTATTTCATCTTTTTCTTTGATTTTTTTTCCTTCCCCTTACCTAGAATTTCCTATTTTTCACTCCCAATCTCCCAAAGATAACATAATGTTTCTAGGAAATCTAGATACAATCTACAAAAAAAATACAGAAAAATTTGCTTCTCTTTTACTAATGTATATTAGCTAATTTCTGTATATCCACTAGTTATATTAAATTATTAAATTATATATATATATATATATAATATATAATATAATATAATATAATATATATTATATAATATATAATATATATATTATATAATATATAATATATAATATTATTATATATATAATATATTAAATTATATATATATATATATATATAATTTAATAATAGAAGATGTAAGTAGCATTTTTTACATAGTAAGACTATATTTAATATTTTATTTTAAAGAATAATATGGTTTTTGTCCTTAACTATGAATATTTTAATATTCATAAGGTAATCTTTAATTTCTTGTTTACTGGGTGATTTTAAACAAAATTAAATGTTGAATATTGAATCCTCTTTCACATTAAAGAGAATAAGTATCTGGGGTTTTCTGAGACTTACTAACGTTGTTACTAACTCCCTAATACTGAATCATTTTAGTATTTCTGGAAATCATTTTAGTATTTTTGGAAAAACTGCATAATTTTTCAAAGAGGTTGCATTCTATTTGTTAATATATATTTGGGGTTTTGTCTACTATCCAAAAGTGAATTTAAGCTATAGGTTTCCTATTCATAAAACTTAAATGTAACTGCTGGCTACATATAGAGAATTTGGAATATTTTAAGTGTGATTCTGTGGGGTAATTTAATGGAAAGGAATTTGGGGGTAATTTTCAACTACATAAAAGAGGTAAAAAATTATGACCCAGAATGTGGAGAAAAGCAATCTTACTTAGTATACTAGTTACCTTTCCATGATTATAACAAGTTATCCCCAAATAATCAATGAAATCAACAAAAGGTAATAATTGCTCACGGTTTTAGAAGTTCTAATCCCTGATATAGTTGGTCTCACTCTTTGGGGCCTGCAACGAGGCAGCACATCATGGATGACATGCGGCAGAGCAAAATTGCTCACCTTATTGCCAGGAAGCAAAATGAGGAACAGGAAACATCCTGGGTCATACAGTTTCCTATGAGGGTTCACTCTCAGTGGTCTCTTGACCTCCCCAAAGACCACTCCTCTGAAAATTTCCACCATTACCCACCATGGCCACCCTGTGGAACACCTTTTTGACCTAGACCTTTGGGGACCTTGAAGATCCATATTATCTCACCCAGGAATGCATGAGATAAAATTAGGGGACAAGAAAAATCTTGCAAGTTCAATTCCAGGGACCACTGTGATAAAGTGAATATTGCAGTAAAGTGAGTCATATACTCTTTTTCTTTTCCCAATACAAATAAAAAGTGACATTTACACTATACTATAGTCTTTTATACCTGAAAATGTGCAAATCTCAATTAAAATATTTTATTGTCAAAAAATGCTGTCAATCATCTTCTTTTCCTTAATCAAATCCTAAATGTCTTGCTAGTAGAGGATTTTGACTTGATGTTGAGTTTCTAACTGATCATGGGGGTAGTTGCTGAATGTTGGGAGGGCAATTTCTTAAAATGAGATAACGACAGAGTTTGTTCCTTTTATGAGAAGTTTCTCTATGGCATACAATGTTGTTTTATAGTATTTGGCCTACAACAGAACTTCTTTCAGAATTGGAGTAAATCCTTTGAAAGTCTACTGATACTCTATAAACTACGTGTAATTTTCTCAGCCATTTGTCATCATTTCAACAGTGTTCACCAACCTCTTTACCAGGAACATATTCCACCTCAAAAAAGCATTTTCTTTGATCATCCTTAAGCAACTCTTCATCCGTTCAAGTTTTTATCATACAACTAAAGCAACTTCAGGCTGTGCTCTAATTCTGTTCATCTTGTTATTTCTACATATGCAGTTAATTCTTCCATGGAAGTCTAACCGTCCCCCACCCAAGTCATCCCTGACAGCTGCAATCAACTCCCAAACTGCCATCTATGTGGATATTTTGACCTTCTTCCATAAATCAAAAATGTTCTTTTTGACATTCGAAATGGTGAATCCTCTGCAGAAGGTTTTCAATTTACTTTGCCCAGATCCATCAAAGGCATCAGTGTCTGTGGCAGATAGAGCCTTGTGAAATGTATTTCTTAAATAATAAGAACTGAATGGTGAAATTACTTCTTGATCCGTGGGCCAGAGAATAGATGTTATGTTAGCAGTCATGAAAATAATCTGGTCATAGGTGTCCACTGGAGCTCTCGGGTGACCCAGTGCATTGTCCATGAGTAGTAGTATTTGAAAAAAAAAAAAAACAACTTTTTTTTCTTCCCTCTGAAAAGTAGGTCTCTACTGCAGGCTTAAAAAAATCAGGAAGCCCTGTTGCAAACAGATGTGCTGTCATGCAGGCTTTGTTTTTTCATTTATAGACCACAGGCAGAGTAGATTTAATATAATGTTTAAGAGCCTGAGGGCTTTGGGAATGGTAATTGAGCATTGGCTTCAATTTAAAGTGGCCACTGCATTTTTCTGTAACAAGACAGTAAGCTGGTCCTTTGAAGATTTGAGTAAGGCATGGATTTTTCTTATTTATAAAATCCCTAGATGGCATATTCTTCACTAGGAGGCTGCTTCACCAACAGGGAAAATGTGTTGTGTAGTGTGGCCCACTTCATCAATTATCTTAATTGTATCTTCTGAACACCTTGCTGTCGATTCTAAGTCAGCAAGGCTGCTGCACCTTGCATTTTTCTGTTGTGGAGATGGCTTCTTTTCCTAAACATCATGGATCACCCTCTGTAGCTTCAAATTTTTCTTCTTTAGCTTCCTCATCTCCCTCAGTCTTCACAGAACTGAAGAGAGTAGGGCCTTGCTGTGGATTGAGCTTAGGCTTAATGGAGAGTTGTGGCTGGCTTGATCTGTCCATATCACAAAAACCTTTTCCACATCAGCAATAGGCTGTTTCACTTGCTTTTCACTCATTTACTCACTAGAGTAGCACTTAATTTTCTTCAATTACTTTCCCTTGCATTTAAACATGGATGTTAAGTGCAAGCAGCCTATCTCAGCTTCAGACACATTTTCCCATCTAACCTTGATAATTTCTAGCTTTTGATTTAAACAGATGTGTGACTCATCCTTTTATTAAATACCTAGAGGCCATTATAGGATTATTAATTGGTCCAGAATTAGTATTGTCTTTTCTGAGGGAATAAGGAGGCCTGAGCAGAAGGAAGGAAAGAGGGGAACAAATGATTGGGATAGCCCTTAGAACACACATAACATTTACAGATTAAATTTGTTGTTTTACCTGAGCATGATTTTAGTGCCTCAAAGCAATTACAATAGAAACAGCAAATATCACCAAAATTCAGTATAAGAGCTGTAGCATGTGGCAGTGTTTTAAATATTGTTAGAATTAACAAAATGTCACACAGAGGTGCCAAGTGAACTCATGCTATTCACTATAGCACCTATAGACTTTATGTTAGCAGGATCACCCTAACTGTTTAATCTGAGAAAAGATGCAATACTTGCAAAGTTTAAAAGAATGAAACATAATAAAAATGAGGTATGCCTGTGCTAAAGCAATGATTATTAATATTGTATTTCACATATCAAGAAAATACAGGTAATATTGAGCATGTTAGCAGAAACGTAGAAATGATTTTTTAAAATCTGAATTAAACTTCTAGTAATATAAACTACAATATGTAAGATGAAAGATGCACTGCATAGAATTGACAACAAATTATTCATTTTCGAAAAAAATACTATTGATCTTGAAAAACAAAGACATAGAAACTTTCTAAAAACATCCTTCTACCCAAACTTGAACATAGCCTCAGTGGACAAAGTGACAAATTCAAATAACCTTGTACACACCAAACTGGAGTTTCTTCAAGAAAAGGAAGATTGTATTTTTTTAAAAAAAGCATTTTTCAATAAATGAGGATGATATTTTAAAAAAATTGATGAAAGCAATAAACTTGGGCTGGTAATATAGCTCAGTTGTAGAGTACTGGCCTGGCATTTGCAAGGCTGTTGTTTCAATCCCCAGCAACACCGAAAAGAAAAGAAAAAACTTGTGAAGAATCTGTAAACAGAAAAAATGCATAGGATTCATAGGAAATATGAAGAAACTGCATCAAGACATAATATAATCAAGTAGTTTGACATCAATGGAAAAAGAAACTTAAAATGATCCAAAATACACACACACACACACACACACACACCATATAGAGTAACCAAAAATGTAAATCAGAAGACAGAGGAGGGACATCTTTGAAATATTGAGGGAAACAAATATTCCTTCCAATTTAATGTTCCCTATTCAGTAAAAATATCTTTCAAAACTAAAGAAAAAATAAAAGCTTTTTCTCAGAAATAACAAAAGCTGAAAGAAATAAGCACTAACTGACCTGTACCAGAGAAAATATTAATTGAATATCCTCAAGCAGAAGGAAAATGATAGTAGCTGGAATGAAAAACATTGCAGGCAGTAACTGTGAGGAAGTATAAAATATTTTTTTCTTTTAGAAACTTCTATTCAACATTACATAGTTTATGTAATATAAAATATAATACAACATAATGGACTAATTAAAATAAATACAAAAATAATACATTGTGGAATCTACAACATGCATAGATGATAGAATGCCTTACAACATAAAAACAAAAGCAAGGAGAGTATAGACTATCATATACTGCTTCAAAATTCCCATTTATATTATCTAATATGATATCACTTTGAGATAGTTTCTGATAAATTAATGTAGTATAATATAATCCTTATGGACCACTAAAATAAACAGATAAGGATTATAGATGATAGGTGAAAAATGGGATAAAGATATAATTATAAATAGCCAAATTTTTAAAAGAAAGTAGAAAAACAAAAAAAAATAATAAAGAAGAAATGAAGTAATTAGAACTCAAATAAAAATCACGGATTTAAATCCAAGCATATTAAAATTATGTAAATTATAAGTCCAACATTTCAATTACAAAGATGATTTGATAGTTCCATGAACTGATCTGAACTGCAAGTAGGAAAAAAAAAATGAATTTCAAAAAAATAGTGCCTAGAGCCAAGGCACAAATAAGACCATGTGGGCAACCTAATAAGATGAGCAAACACAAAGCCACTCAGAATGATGGCCAATGTATACTATAAAGTAAAATAATTGTTGAATAAGATGAATTTCTTTTCAAGTTCATGCTAACAAAGGTGGCAGAAAAAACTGCATTTGTAATTGTTTGGTATTTTTCTCATAGCCATTTCAAGGTTGGCAAAATAAGCTCAATAAAGTCTTTTGTTCGTAAGTACCCTTGTTGTCCCAATCCACATACCTATTTGAAATATCGTTCTGTTTTAATAGTCAGAGAACATGCCTGAGTCCTCTACTCATGTTTAAACAAGATTTTCATTTCAGCTTTTATGATAGGTTTTACACTTCAACAATATGTGAGATTCCAAAAAAATTCTACCAAGTCTTTACTTAGAATGTTACGCATTGTGTTGTAGAAAACAGACTGGTAGAGAAGCAGCAAGCAGCACTCAGAGAAGGGACTTCTGAAGTTTAACTCAGAAGTTAAACAACATTTATAGGTTATTTGGTGTCATTTAGACCTATCCTATCATTGGGGCTTTTTTCCTCTTTTTTTTAAAAAAAAAAAAAAAAGTCCTAATCTAAGTGAATAAAGGCCTTGCGCAGGGTCTCTAACATAAACCATGCTTACAGAAACAGATAAGAGGAAACTGTGCTTTTCACAGGTTATCTATTAAATCTCTAACCCTGGGAGACAGGCACAGGGGTATTTACTTTTCCAGAAGAAGTAGACAAATTACTAGAGAGAGTGATTTACAATCCAAAAGGTTGAGACTCATGGTTAATTAGGTTTCCTAAAGAAAGCCTGACAGAAGGGGAGAGGAACTTTATACTTTCCCCAGGCAATGGTTTCTTACCATGTTTTAATAATTTCATTTTACAACCAGGTTTGGTTTTGCCATCACAGTAGTATTGAGATGAATGATAGGCTTTTGAGGAAGGCAAATGCTTTCTTTCATTTGATTCGGAGTTGTGAGGCCAGCTTCAGGGTAGAAATGCTTCCATTTTTACCAAAATTCCTTACAGAAGTAAATCTTCGGCAGCAAAGATTCAACAGCCATCACTACAATCTAGTGTCTTGGAAGATTCTGCTAAATGGCAAGCTGACTCACAAGGTTTTTATAGCATCTTTGTCAGCATCAGTGTATTTTTTGGCCCATCAGGAAAGAAGGGCATGAAAGAAAGTTATCTCCAGACCAAACTAAAAATATTGAAATGTCTCTGCCCAAATGATTGAAATTGCTGCTGGCTTTTTCTTGCCAATAGACTTTAGTTCTCACTCTTTTTTCTGCCTACTCCTCCCACACAATTGTCATGTGGTGGAATCCCTTGCCTATTTCATGTCTCTATTCAAATTAGCATCTCAGAGAAATAGTGAACTCTAATTGAAATTGTGTGACATGCTCTGCTTAATTTTTCATCATCATTATCACTACTGAAGTAAATATTTTTCTCTTGTGTATTTCTATATCATTCAAAGGATTGAAAGCTTCAAAAAGGTAAGGAAATTATCCTTGAATATCATATTTACAATCTCCTGAAAAGCTTCACATTCTGTATTTAACTAACAATACTATTTTCTGCAATAGAGGTGTTGAGAAAGCTCTTAGACTTTTTTGCAGGGGCGGGGAGCGGCAGTTACCAGGGATTGAACTCAGAGGAACTCCGCCCCTGAACCACATCCTGAGCCCTAGTTTGTATTTTATTTAAAGACAGGGTCTCACTGAGTTGCTTTGTGCCTCCCCATTGCTGAGGCTGGCTTTGAACTCACAGTCCTCCTATCTCAACCTCCCAAGCTGCTGAGATTACTGACATTCAACACTGTGCTCAGTCCTTAGACTTCAATTTATGTTTACATTATTTTTTCCCCTGTCACTTAGAGGCCCTAAATCTAGGTGTGAATGATGAAGTTCAATGAGATTCAACTTGCCTCGTCCCTAGTAATCGAGAGAATTTTGGAAATTTCACATGTGTGTAACAAACAAAACTCTTTAATTCTAATAGATATTAATGAGATATGAAATGAGTAAGAAGGAAAACTGTCACATTGTCTTTTTGGTTATTCTAAAACAAAATCAAATCTTTGCAAAATATTCTAATTAATACTACTTCATTGAAATTTTTACTTTTCACCATATGAAGGAGGCTATTACATTGGTGACACTGGTGGCAGCCAAAATTAGACATACCTTTTGGTACACTTTCTCTGCTACATTCCTTTCTCAGTAAACCTGAGCATGACCTGGGATTTGCTTCATCCAATACAATTTTGCAGAAACAACACTAAGATGCTTCCTTCCAATTCTAAGTCTTCAGACCCTGGAAGCTTGTGCTGCAGGGTTCTTGGAAACCTGAACACGGACCAAAGAATTCCAACTGCCCATCTGGAGAGACTGCATAGAGGAATGCAATGGTAAAGTCACAGGAGAAGAAGGGATGATTGAGACTACATGAAGAGGAACAGCTGAAGAGGAGGTTCCTCCACTTTCACATTTCCTCTGTGCCTCTCTGTGAGCTCTCCCTTTCCATTAATCTGTAAAGATTCTGGTTGTTGAGTTTAATAATCCAGTATTAACTCATATTAACTAATTAAGTCTTCAAGGGCTTTATTTCTAAAGAAGCTCACATTCGGAAATTCTAGGTGAACATGCTTTTGCAGTGACATATTTCAGTGAAGTACACCAGTGATTTCAGTCTTGACTCTAGCTGAATGCAGCCACACCATACTGATAGTCCAGCTGACCTCAGCCCTTATGAAAGAATGGTGGAAGAAAATAAAATGATTGTTTCCATTACTTTGGTATGTTATTGTGTTATTTGCTACACAGCAATATAGACTGGTTGAAATTTTCAGCTTCCTGAGGACTCATACTAAGACTATGCCAATGTATTACCACATAGAAAGTGAATGACTGAGTGAACAAAATGAATACTCAATGTCGTCAGACTTTAATCTGTTGACTGTCTAGCAAACAAAAAGCATCACAGAGAATCACAATTCAAAGTCAGCGGTGAGCTACACAGCCAGTCACTATTCCTCATGGTCGATCGATACAGTCAAGTTGTACAGTCATCTGTTTATGCTAGGTAATTTTACAATCAAGAATTACAGTTAATTTAAAATGTCCTTTGAAAAAACAATTACTTCGTTAGTCAATTTGAACTTTTACTTATTGATCAACACTGCCAGTTTTAGCTGGGGTTTATTTAATGTTGCTTTATAAAATGTTTATGACAATGGAGACTATTTACTTGCAGTAACAACACTTAGATCAACAGTTTCAATTTCCCTTTGGATAAGAACATAAATTAGAAATAACTCTTCTTTTCTCTCTCCCCCATCAAGTGTTCGTGTACATAAAAACTTGAAAGTAATCCTTTAGTCTTCTTCTCAGTTCTTTTATAAATTTGAATTTTCTGAAATTCTATGTTTAAAAAACCATCTGCCTTGATGAACCACTTCAGAGTTGTATTTAATCTGGTCATTTGTATAGTGATTAATTTAAAAGGTGTCTCATTCTTTAAAGCACAATTACTATTTTCTAGGTTAAAAAATATCATGAACTGTTTTTTTCCCAGCCCATGACAATTTTCCCTGTATAAAAGTCTGATATTCAATGTAGAACTTAAGCAACTCAGTGAGACTCTGTCTCTAAATAAAATATAAAAAAGGGCTGGAAATGTGGCTCAGTGGGTAAGTACTCCTGGGTCCAACCCCTAGTATCAAAAAATCTGATACTAAATTATTATTAATTCTTTTAAAAATAGCAACACCATTTTCAAAAATTTTGTGGAGATAAAACACTATGATCAAAGATTTACATTTCTCAAAAATATATATATGCCCAATTCAATATATTGATTGGTTTTCATAGGATATTTAACAAAAAAAAATCTTAGTCCTTGTTCTTTTCTTTTAACAATATGGTATTTTAAGAAAAATGGCAAAAAAAACCCCGAAATTTGTACTCTGTCCAGATTTTATTGTTAATTTTTTTCACTATAAAATAAACAGACCACATTTTAATCATTCATTGTATAAATATTAGATTTTCCTAGGAAACTATACAGAAAGTTGCCACTCTCTTTTGTTTAGAAACGTATTCATATTTTGCACTTCTAGAAAGAGAACAATTGTCTGAGAACAGTAAGATAATAATCTAGTTATTTCAAAACAATAAAAAGTCCCCCTTCTTGGTTGCATGCCATCATTTTTTTCTGACTTTCAGTCTGAAAAAAAATAAATGAAATGAATTTTTGTGACTAAATTGTAAAAGTCATGTATAGATATGAATCTAAAATTGCTCTAATGTGTTTTAACTTTCTTTATTCAAGCAGAAGTAGCATTTCTTTTATTATTCTTTGGAATCACATAAAACCACCAAACACAACTATTAAATGTAATAGCTGTACACATTAGAAATTCAAGGTTGAAGTAACTAGAATGAAACAGCAGATTTTAAAGGAACAAGACTGTCACTTAGTGTCAATGTTACAATTCCATTTATCAGCTCCATTAATTTAATGGTCAGAAAAAAATTCTCCATACTTTCTTCTCCCCAGTGCATATTCCCTCTCACACACGTCTGAACTAATGCTAATGGTAAAGTGATGCTATCAGCATTCTTTTATGTAGCTTTTATTGTTTTCCATAAAATTCTGTCACTGGGATAAAACTAATGATTTTATACATCTGGCCTATCCACACAAACTCCGTTTTTACTTTCGTAATTTTCATGCAAGCCTTCTTTCTTTTCCACTCCTTTAACTTAGAATAGTTTTGTCCCATGAAAGTTGAAATATCAAAGAGTCAGAAACCTCATCAAAGAAAAACAGGGACTTCACCACTTTTTCATTGTAGATCTTCATGTGAAGCCTTTTAGATGACTATTTATCTCTCCAGTCCTCATTTATACTACACACTATCACACAATAGACTTTCTGGTATTTAATGCTGAAAACTCCAACTGGTGATGTGTAGTAAAATTTTACTGCTTATCTCACTAAAAAAAAAAAAGAAAGAAAGAAGAAAAAGTAGCAATTCCTATACCTTCTTTGCAGTTGAAAAGTTCAACCTTTATCTGTTTAGCCAGCTTTAATTCAAGATAGGTCTCTTTCCACAGAGAGGAGAATTGCTGAAACATCAAGCCTTTTATAGCAATTCCTTTCGCAAGCTGATTTGCCTGCTGATGCACATGCATTTCCCCTTCTCCCAGGGAGTTTATGTGTTTCTTTTATAAAGAAGTCTTACCTGACGGATGTGTCAATAATGCACCTTTGTCTGTTTTAGGCAATTTTTTTGTGTGTGCATACATTTATACATATTACATATGCTGTTTTGTTAATCGGTTATGCACTTCTTAAATCACGTGGAATCTCTTGAGAGTCCTGGATTATATCCAGAATATTTGAATGAAAATGGATAAATGAATTTTGACATGCTATTTATTGGTACAAATCAAGATGTCACAGCTGTAGGTACCTGATCATAGAGGTAATTATCTCACTAGATTCCTGTAATGCTCTGCTCTTTTAGTGTATACATGTATTTCTGAAATAGCTAACTAGTGCTATGTTCTTCATTGCTTCATTTGATTGGCATTTTAATGAGATGTTAAGTAGAAATGATAGTTAAGGAGTTTATACCTTCTTTGCCTTTATTGTCACATTAGATTTCATACTCTGTTTTTGTCTTGATTTGATTTTTTTTTGAGAAAACATTTTTGCTTTATTTTTTCAAATGTTTGCAAAAATTAGCAGCCAGAATACCTCAATCATTCCCTGGTTTCACTGCTTACCAGTTGTGTAACTTTGATTTAATCACATAACATTTGTTGATGTTGTTAAAAATATTTTAACTTGTTTAAAGAGATAATAATCACTGTTTATTTCATATAGTTTTGTGAAAAAATCATGTAAAATAAAATATAGTGGCCTTTTCCTGAAAACTATACAACTCCATACCTAAAATGTGAAATAACTATACTAAAATGAACACAAAATTAATTCAACTAGGTTTCTTTTACACATCCATCGTTGATAAGGAATGCCAGGTACAAATAAAACAAAAATCACAGAATAATACATTTGAGCAAACTATAGTTGCTAACCCCTATCAAATGCAATCATTGAACACATGTAAGAAAAAAAAATGTAGTTCTCTCTGAAGATTAAAAGACTAGAGACTTATTTTATATAAATAAAAATGTTTACTTATAAATATTAATATCTTTCATTTGGTGGGTAAGTTTTATAAATTTTTTTTAAGTGAGGGAGTTAAGATGATGGATTTCTAGATGGAAAATAGTTATTTTTCTATGCGATAGATTTTCTGAATTTTTACAAGATGTAAGGTGAACTGTAAGGAATAGTGGGTCAGGCCTGTTCATTTTCCACACATGAAAAACCTGCATTTAATTTTAAATGCATTGCATCTCCTGAAGTTCTGCCCTTTATATTTTTACTTATCCTCTGCATAGCAAGCAGTATGTAAGATTTCTACTTCATTTCTACATTTCACTCAAATGCACTTTACCAAATTGAGATAGAAATTGTGAAGTGTGATTTGTTTCCATTTTTAACTTCCTTTACCAGGTACTCTTAAAACTTGCCAAGTGAAATTTTAATCTCCTGGCTAAGTATTGAAATCTACCTCTCACCTTATAATTATTTAAGATTTATGGTTAATTATTCACCATGCTTTTTAGGCATCTTCTTTACCAATAAAATATATTTTTCCAGTTTTTGATGAAATATTTTTGTTGTAATATTTCTGTAATCACTAAGAAAATTTGGGATTTACATATCGACTTCATCTTTGTGATTTAAAAAAGTAGAAGCTGCTGTTCAATACAAAGTTTATAGTAGCAAAACTGGAAAATAAACTAAAACGTGAGCATATTTAACTAGATTCTGCATACACAGCTACAAGATGAGGTATTTATTACTTCTACATAATAAATAACATTTTTCACTGCTGGGGATTGAACCTAGGGCCTTGTACATGCGAGGCAAGTGATCTAACAATGGACAACATCCCCAGACGAGAAGACAATTTTAAAAAATATGAAAATAAATAAAAATTAAAAAATGAAAATAAATAAAAATCCAAAGTTTGATATTTATTAATGTTTTGACCCAGAAGTATTTTAATATATTTATATCACTGATTGCTTTAAGATATTTTGCTCATGATGGGAGAAAAATAAATAAATAAATATGTATGGCTTTGATGTTAAAAATCGCGTATCATTCCTTGAGAGGTCAATAAATATAATACCATATTAGGGTAATATAGGCAGATATTTTAAAAATAAAAATAAAGGTATTAACATAAAATTTCAAACTTAAACTCACTTTTCAGAAAAAAGGACTCTTTAGTTTATTAATAAAAATAATGTAATAAAAATATACATGGTCAGTCTTTCATAGGATACCGAGAAAATACCACTGTAATGGATATGTCTACTAGGACTATCTAGAATAATCAACCTGGTTCTTAATTTGTAATAATGAGTTTATTAAGCAATCCACAGACATGTGTAATAAGAAATTCACATCTTACATAGTTACATATTAAGTAAAAAAGATGGTTGACATAAGAGGAATCAGAAAATTTATAGAATGGAAAAATATTACAAAGGTTTCTCATTAACACCTTCATAAAATTTAACATAATGTTTTACTCATAATTAGCTGACAAACAGGTGTGCATACAATCAATTAAAACCAAATACAATTATTTGACTTAAAACTATTATTCCTATTTTCTTTAAAATAAATGGTGAAAGAATTTACAGAACTCATAACCTAATACATTGGTTCTCCTTCTTATCCCTGAGGGTTACATTATAAGACTCCAGTGGATATCTGAAATTGAGGATAGCACTGAAACTTATATGAAATATGTTTTTTTGTATATGTACAGACCTATAATAAATTTTAGTTTATAAATTAGGCAAAGTAACATATTAACAACAATAGTAATAAAAGAGTAATCATGACAATTAAATATATTTCATTAACATTAACACAAAATTAATTCAAATTAATATAAAAAATTAACACAAATTAATATAAAATTTCTTTTTAATATAAAATTTCATTTCAAATTATGTAAATATGCTTTCTGTTTCTCAAAATTTATTCTTTTGTATTATTCAGCTTTCATTTCCTATTTATTTTGAAACAGGGTTTCACTAAGTTACCCAGGATGGCTTTGAACTTATGAGTCTCCTGTCTCAGCCCCCATAGTAACTATGATTACAGGTATGAGCCACTATGTCAGGCTTCAACATATGTTATCGGATTGTAGATCTTAGCAACCTCAGGATGAACTGATTGTTTTTACTTATTATTAAGAAAACTTAAATTGTTTTTACTTCATGGAATTATTTTATGGCTTCTCTTTGTTATATTTGAACTACCAGTTTCTTTACTCTTGTTCTTTGAATCCATTAATAAGTAGAGTTGAGGGTTACTTGAACATAATATGGTCACTAAGTGCTAAAGGGAAATTAGCATATATAGCAAGGATATGAATATCATGGGCAAAGGGGTGAGTCATGCCCTTGACACAATGGAGATTCATGGTATGAGACTGTAACAGATTATGCATAATGGCACACAATCAATTTAAACTTATAAATCACTTATTTCTAGAATGGCTGTAGGTAAATTACAGATAATGAAAACAGTGTAAGGCAAAATTGAGAAGGGGGGGTGATTGCTGTGTGTGATTTAACCAAATGTGTGATCAGTTAAGAGCTCTTTGGCAAGTGAAATGTACAACCTTAAAATTATAATTTAGTTGATAGTTTTGGAAGGAAAGCTTTCAAAAGTATTTGGCTTTGAGAAATGGATTAAAATTGTTATTTTTTTCAAAGGGTTCATAATAGAGGGAGACATGGGCTTGATGAATTTTTTTTTTGCTTGTAATGAAAATTAAAATGTGTATTAACAATACAGTTTTAGAATTGAATGGAATTAAAGCCTCTAATCTCGGAAATTCAAATGAGGTCAGCCTAGGTTATTTCCCTTAATTCAGAAACTCTACTAATAGAAATCTAGGTTATTAAAATATGTTCAAACCATATGTGTGTATGAACACATTTTTATTATCTATTCAAGCAAAATCTGAATATATATTTAATTCTTGCTATTTTTTCTTCTCTTCATTTTGGTTATCTTTTTAAATAATTTTTTAATATCTTTTAAAATAAATTCAATTAATTTATTATGACAATCTTTTTTGCATGTCCTGACATTACTAATTATGTGTTTATATAATAAAATTAATGTCTCCAGCATATATAAATCTATGTTTATTATATGCTAACAATAAAGAAAACAGTGCAAAACAGCAAGAGAATGATTTTAATGGATATGAAATCAAAACTATTCAAAAAAGAAAAGCATTTCCTCTGTATTTAAGAGGATTGCTTCCAGGACCTTCTGTAGGCACCACAATCTAAGTATGTTTGAGTGCCTTATATAAAATGCATGATATTTGCACAACCCCTGCGTACTGTATTGGTATTTTGATTACTGATAATATCAGCACAACATAAATACTGTGTATCTACTTGTTATACTGTATTGCTTAGGGAGTAATGTCAAGAAAAAACAGACTAAACATGCCTAGGCATAATGGCATAATGCCAGCATCCTGTGTCTAACTACATAGTTAGTACAGGTCAGCAACAATATAGCATTTTAATAATATTTTTTGACCCTAGTCTGTTTGACACCTTGGAAGAAGAACTTACAGTTATGGAAGACTAACTGTAACATGCTGTAACATGATATTACATTAAACTACCAGTACATCATAAAATTTCAAAACAAATATTTCTATTAATATTATATTATCCTGAAACTATAGATACAAAAATGTAAAAATATTAGATTGCACAAATCATTGAATTATATTGACATGATAATTGTTACTTGACTGTATTGGCAAAAAGACAACTCTGTATTAATTGCATAAAAACATGGCACTTCTAAATTTACTTTATTCATTCATTTAAATTTGTATGAAGCTACTTACATATATGCCATTTTCACCCTTGCTACTTCCATGCTTTAATTAGCTTGATTTAACTGGAATCTCTAGATAGGTCACAGCTCTCAAGTTTAATAAAATGGAGTATAAAGAGGTTTAACAGAAATTCATAAATTATCAATGTTATTTGGAGTAACACATACATAATTTATTTTTGTCAATGCCAAGTGCATTTTGTAACTTGAAAGTAAACACAGAAAGTAAGGATGTTGTATATAATATCCTCATTAGCATATCTTTCAAGATATAAAAAGTAGTAATCTGCAACCATGAAGGCTGATTCCAAAGAACTTATTTATTTATTTATTTTGTTGCTATGGATTTGAAGTTAGTTCTGTTAAGAAAATAATATTAAGGAACTAGTAAGGATAAGACCACATTCAAGGAGACACAAAATTTATGTAAAACCACCAGTATAACAGACTCAGTTCAAATTACACCAGTAATTAATTCAAACCTAATATGATCACAGAAGAGATCAGGCTCTCTCAGAATGGAGTTCATTGGCAGGATCTGACATGGAAAGAATTTCCTTTCACGAGTTGGTCAGCAGTAAGGAAAATGGATAAGACAGAGGAAAAAATCATCAATATAAAATGTCAAGAAATGATCAGAAAGAGACAATTGTTATTTAAGCATTTGAAGAAAGTATAAAGATTATTGTAATATTACACAGAGAAAGAAAGCAATTATTTAAGATTTAAACCAATATCAGTATGACTCATAAAATCAGATTCTTACAACACTGAAGATTTCAATGCAAAGGAAATGCCAAATGTCGATAAATATTATCTAAATATATGAATTGTTTAAAACATCACTAATAATTGAGTATGTGAAAATTAAAATAAAACTACCATTTTATTCTCAAACTACTAACTAAATTAACATTGCTGAATGCATATTTTGGTTCTGGTGAGAGCATGGATTGTCATTTAGTTTTGAGAAAATTTTCATAAAACATAAAAATAAAAATTCAAATTGGAGTCAGAATCCTACTTGTAAATTTAACCTGAAGAAATAAATATACCAAAGCATAAAGATGTATACATATCAATTCATTAATTTGTTATGATATCAGTATCTTGTATGTTTGTATATACCTAAACTCTTCAAATTTGATACATAAATACACAATATAAACTCTGATTTATATTGTGTTAATTATTCCTCAATAAAGCTGTTAAAAAAATAAAAGGATGAAAATAGAACTTGCCTGGAAAAATTTTTACACAAATAGAAACTAATATAGAAAGCTGTGATCACGTTTAATTTCTCCACCTAAATTAGCCATAAACTGCAAATAATTAGTGAAGTTTACAACATGACAGCAAAAGTAAATGAAGATTTTATTAATGGATTTAGATTTAAAGAACAAGTAGCAGATGGAGGACAGTTGGAACAATTAGAAGAAACCACAACCAATAATAAAAGGTATATGAATCACTGGCAGAGACGGAATCTTAGACAAATCTTTTCTGATCTGGGTCAGACTTCACTCTGGTATTTGAACTTAGCAATATGACTTTAAATGCAGGCTTTAATTTAAAATCTATCTAAAGTACAACTGGGAACTAAGATTGAAGAAATAGTCAAGAATATTAATATAAAAGGAAAGATATTGATAATAAACATAAAGTAAAATCGTAAAGGCCTACTTTGCAATTAACAGAATCTAGAAAAAATGAATAAATACAATGGAGAAACAAAATTATCATATAAATAATGAGGTAAATTTCTTCATGTAATTTTGTCTTTTATTTTAAAAGACTCTTGAGTGCCCAGGAAAACAGATAGAGGAAGGGCTGGGGATATAGCTCAGCTGGTAGAATGCTTGCCTAGCATGCACAAGGCTCTGGGTTCAATCCCCAGTCCCACAAAAAAGAAAAAATAATAATAATAAAAAGTGTCTATTTAAAAAAGAAGAAAATGGCTGAAGGGGTTAAATGAAAATAAAATCCATGAATGTCACTTGAAAAATTTAGTTTGTATAGACACAATATCTTTTAAGGACTATTCCCTTCTCTTTATATCCTGCTAGTGATTTAATAGAAAATTTATGTGTCTTTTACTTCTAAGATTTACAGAAAGATTTACATAAACATCTTTTATTAATAAATATCTGCAATACCAGACCTTTCTGGTATAACAAAAAGGGTGGCAGTTTTAGTGTGGCATCATTGACATCTGTTTTTCCTCTGATGTACCCACAGGATATTGAGTGTGATAATTAGCTGCTCATTCTTGGATGGTATTCTCATTCTTGTCAAAAGTTGCTATGAGCCCAGTAGTAGCAACAGATAATTAACACCTATGGAACACTGCATGACTGAGACGAAAGTGCACTCAGTTCTGAGAGAATAGGCACACTGCATTTCAAGATGCACTAAATAACTATGAACAATTGAGTTGACTATTACCAAGTATGATTTACTGCGAAACAGCTCTGCCAGAAGATAGGACATGGCCTGAATCTTTTGTTATAAATGTGTGTGTGTGTGTGTGTGTGTGTGTGTGTAGTGATTTTAATAAGACTGATGATTAATTAATAAAATTATGGGGATCATATCAATGACATAGCATAATCAATGAGAAAGAATTCCATAATTTCTTTCATCTAAATATATTGTTTTTATTGTGTTAGTGTAGGAATCACATGAACATTTTTTTTTGTACAAGAAAACAGTACTTAAAAATTATTTGAAAATTCAGGGTAAAAAGAAAATTAGTCTAAGATCCATGTACATATATGTAGATGGTAGAAGGTAAGAATAAAGCTTATTTGTTTAATAAGCTAAATGTTGCCGTAGTGTAAGAAATTCAATATTAGAGTAGCATACATACTAATAAAAATTTACATAAGCCTAATACATGACATGTCATGTGCTGCTCAGAAACTATTTAACTATTGACCTTATTGATCATGATAATTAAAATAACTCCTCCTGACCAAAAGTTATCCCGTCTTCCTTAGATTATTTTTTATAGCATACAGCACCATTTGACACAATGCATGACTAAATTGTCCATTTCTTCACTGTCCCCTCGTCCTCACATCCCCACTAACAGGTAAGAGGTCAAGGATTACATCCTTGTTCACTGATGCCTTCCTGAAGCTAAGAGCAAAGTCCAGTACAAGTAGGATTCAATAAATATTTGTTGAAATAATAACTTCCATTAAGACATAGAATTAAAGATCATGTTAACGTTTCTGAAGTAGAGAAATGTACACAATAAAAGTCTTGATCTTTAAATAAAGAACACTATTATTATAAGGAGCTTGATGTTCACACCAGTCATTCTTAAACCATTGCTTTTCCTTACTAAAAGAGAAAAGGCATTTTGCCTGCCATTTAAAAGAAAATCATATATATTTATAGATCAAAGGAACAGAAAATGTGTGCCATTTAGAGTCATTCTATTTGCAACTTAAAAAAAGACTTCAATTTAGGAAATTTCAAGTATAATAAATGATTGGCTCATATAAATAGAAACCCTAAAAATAACTCAGGTAAGAACTTACCTGATTCAAAGTATATAAAACATAAAATTCTTTTCAGTTTTCCTCTCTGCTGTCCAAAAGGCTCCCTCCTTCTGCAGGTTTTCTTCACAAACACCAGTTGGTTGCCAGAGCTGCTCTTGGCTAAAACTTTAGGTCCACAGGGAGGAGATCATGTCACTCCCCAAACATACGAAAGTGAAGAATTTTCTTTCCTGGACTCCCACAAAACATCTTTAAAACTAGCCAGGGTTGAATTGAGTCATATGACAGTCTCTGAGGTCAGGTATTTAATTGAAACTTGACATTAAATCTGAGAGTGAAATAAATGCTACTGAAATAGGTTTGCTCCAAAGGAGAGAGGAAAGATTCCCCAGGAGACATCTGTGTGAGCTACAGTTAACTGTGGATGTGGTAGGAAGGTTGGAAGGGAGCAGCCCATGGCTGTGCATGGCTTACTTCTCTTTGGAATACTTGGACTGGCATGTTCTTACTTGTTGTGAGTGAACAGGTAAAACTAGCTGCGAAATAACTTTTGAAGGTGTAAAATTAGAAAAAGTTCATTCAGAAATTATTAAGCAGTATTCATTTCATGGATTTCTCCTTTCCGCTTGGATTATACCAAAAAACATGATAATAAACTCTTGAAAAGTTTCCAAGAGACAGGAAACATACTCAAAAATTAGAAAAATGCTTATGGGAAAGAATTAGAGGGAAATTAATCCTTATAAGATTAATATGTTTTATTTAGTATTTTTAAATCATCGAAATATTAACTGTTGACCCTAATGAATCTAATTCTCCATTCCACACTTTTTACAGTTGTGCTGCTTGATACATTTAGAGTAAGGTCTAGGGTAATAAATATTTCAAGTGAAAATTACAATAATAAAAATAGAATGTTTAAGCAACCAAGCGTAAATTATTTGGCTAAATATTTTAAATCCATTAACCTATTTTTATTGGAACAACTTTAATTCAGGTACTTATAAAATTGAATTTGAAGAATTGTAAGACTTTCATAAATTCAGAGGTAATGATTTTGCAAGAGCAGCACTTGATTCCAAATCTTTCACGCTGCAAGAACCATGTGGCCTCTCATGATTTACAGATGCTCTTTTCTGTCTAGAATGTTTATCTAATTTCTCAGATACTGATCTTCCACTGACAACTTGTGTGTACAGAGAAGTTACTTTGCACTATGTTGGGCATTTAAAATAAAATGAGAAAAGACAGTCTCCTTAGGGAACCCACAATTTGTCCTAGAAAACAAGAAGGTAAAAAGATATTTACATAAATAATGAATTAGTAATTCACTTCTATTAATTGTAAATTGGGCAATTGTACTAATTATCCCACTGAGAACCAGAAAAGATGGGAAATATAAAAGTACTTAAAATCACCAGAGTGCTAAATAGGTAACATGGAAGAAAGGAACACATCTCTGAGGAAAAGTGACATTATTTTTTATTTCAGTTTATTTCTATATATTTTCATATGAAACATATAGCATTCAGTACCGACACATACACTGAAGAGTAAAAATTACCATTAAAACTAAGCAAAGATGCAGCAACATAAAATGAATACAAGTGAGCAATTAAACACTGAAGAATACCTCAAGAAATCCAAATGAAATGAATTAACATACTTAAAGAAAGGAGGCTAAGTGTGGCCTGTAATCCTAGTGGATTGGGAGGCTGAGGCAGGAGGATCCCAAGTTCAAAGCCAGCCTCAGCAACTTACTGAGGCTCTAAGCAAATTAACAAGGCTCTAAGCAAATTGGATGACCATGCAGGTAATTCAAATCAAGAGAGAGGAACAATCTTCATGCAATCCAAATGAAAAAAGCAATTGATAAGATGAAGGCAAAGATGAAGAGCAAGGGGGAAATGGCAGAGAACAAAAATACTCACAGCTTGAAAAAACTTAGGCAAGAATTAGAGTCTCTGAAATTATTAAGTTATCTCAGGGAGGGGATGTGTTCTTTATGCATTATTCCTTTATTCTCTTTCCTTATACTCTGTTCCTATAACTATTGAGATAATGAGTATAATTTATATTAAGTTTCTCATGGCTTCTGAAAACATCTCTGAGGGAAAAAAAGTAGAAATCAGCTAACTACACACCAATCCTGGATGAGCATATAGAATCAATCAATCAAAACTTACTAGCTGCATTAAGGCAGGTTTATTAACAGCAAATATTCATTAGCCTCAAGTGATATAGTACAATATGAGACATTCTATATTTTAATGTATAAATAAAATTTCATATACCAACATAAAAACAGAAAAAATAAATAAAACGAAGAACCTGATACACAGTGACTGAGAGATCATATCCAGTGGCAGCAGGGCTCATAGTTTTGATCTAAACAAAATTTTTTCCTCTTCTGTAGCTCTCCATATCATGCCTTCTTATCTAATTTCTGAGCCTTGATCTGTGTCTTTCAGGTAAGTACATGATTTTCCCAATATATTAATGATAAATACCCATCCTCCTAAAATTAGCCAAAATATCTTAAAACAACTTTGTTAAAGATGAAACAAAAAATATTAACTATATGATAAATACATAGAAACAACAATAAAACATTTGAAAGGATGAAGTTCAGTTTATGTGGTTCCAAAAAAATGTAAACTGTGTGTGTTATGAACTAAATAAATTATACTTCCTGGGAATAACAAAAATACAAGAAACAATTTTTTAAAATGAGAGTAAACATGGTAAATTATAAATAAATTATAAATGAGTAAATTAGGATATAGAAAAACAGAAAAGTAATAATTACAAGAGATAATTGTTTGTAAATAATGTATATATTCCAATACAATGTACAATAGTAATGATAATGCCAGAAATAATTACCTATAAAAAGAAGTTAACAGAATCATAAGAGGATATTTTGACTGACATTTTCAAATCATGTAACTGGTAGTTATGAGCAAAAAGGTCAGAGTAAGGAGTTCTAAAAATTCTCTTTTTATTAAAAAAAAAAGAAAATTAGCCAAAAAAATCAGAATCAAGTTTTTCAGAATTTGGAGAATTAACCAAATATTTGCAGTAGTCCCCAGAACATTTATTCAAGAGAAATTTTAGAATCTCAATAATGACAGTGAATAATGTAGCATTTTAATTTGCCCTATTCCCAACCCCTCTTCAACCCAGTGGTTTCCTTAAGAAACAAAAATATGAATTCCTGATTGTTAAACTGCAGCCCACCCACAACAGTGTGGGGGGAGGGACACATGTTAGGTTTGGAAATTCTTTCAGAGATCTTTTCCCAGAGAATTTTTATTATTTTACCTCTCTAGTCTTTTCCTGGAAGATTGCATTTGCAAAGCTTCCTTTATTTCAACAGATGCGGGGCTTGCCAAATGTACAAAGACTTTTTTCTAGGGTTCTTTGTCATAAACAGTCACTGAGGACTGTGGCACACTGTGGCTGCCTTGCTGACTAAAGTGATGGATCACAGTTGGGGAAAAATACAGACTAATCAAAAAGCTGAAAAGGAAAATCAAAGGGAGAATATGCTAGAGTATAGAGAAGGGTCAGGCTTGCTCTTTTACAACTCACTCTTGTGAGAACTGAGGAGTCTCCTAAGAACTACATTAATCTCTTCTGCAAACAAAGCCCAAAGTGATCTAACCAATTCAATCTAGGTTCCAAACCCGAGTGAAGCTGCAGCTTCCAATATATGAACTCTTCCTGGGCAATGTTAAACCACCAGCAAAGCACAGTGGATCCTCAGGGAAACAATTTTAAATCAAGATCAACTAAGGATTGACTACATCCTCACTGATTTGGCAAAGGGAAACATAGCTAGTTCTTCATACCTTCAGGTTCTGCATTAATGGATTTAACTACTATTTGAAAGTATTTTAAAAGAAATTGCATCTGTACTGAATTTGTGCAGACTTTTCCCCCTGGTTTTGCAGTAGTCCCAAGAACATCTTTTCAAGAGAAATTTTGGAATCACACAGTCACAGTGAATTTTAATTTGCCAGCATTTTAATTTTCTCTATTTCTAGTTATTGTTCCATAAACAATAAAGTAGGAGAAGTATTTACATAACACTTCCATTGTGTTATTTATTATGAGTAATCTAGAGATAATTTAAAGTGTAAGGAGGAAAAGTGTTAAGTTTTAATTTAAATACTACACCATTTCTTAAAAGAGATTTGAGGGCTGGGGTGATTGCTCAGTGGTAGAGTGCTCACCTAGCATGTTCAAGGCCCTGGGTTCGATCCTCAGCACCATATAAAAATAAAGATATTGTGTCCAACTAAAAAATAAATATTTTTAAAAAAGGGAGATTTGAGCATCTTCAGATTTTTCTCACACAAGGGGTCCTAGACCTTATCTTCCAAAGCTACCAAGGGATGACTGTTTTTCAACCCGCCTCCCTTTAGCCTCTGTCTCATCAAAGAGAAAAAAAAAATATTTGAAAAAAAGAGATGCAGCTGTAACACCTACAGCCCACAGGCTCAGACTGACTGAGACAAAGTCATAGGACTACAGAACATGTGCCCTTTGCCACACCTTATTACCTGTTATGGTGACAAGGTGTCCTCCAAAACCTCCTGTTAATATTCAGAGATGCTGCAGGGATATTCAGAGGTAAAATGATTAGATTATTTTAGAATCTCAATAATGACAGTGTATACTGTATACTAGTTGGTTCGTCCTACTTTAAATGGACTGACTGGGTGGCAACTGCATGCAGCTTAGGGCATGGCTAGAGTAGGTGGGTCACTGGAGGCATGCCTTGGAATAATGAAGCTTCCTTGTGCCCCTTCCCCCACTCTCTCCTTCTTGGTAGTCATATCCTGAGCTGTGTAAATCCTGTAGAAAGAAAACTTAGGTTATTTCTACTTGGAGACTGTAAGAATAACGCAACTTTTCATCAAGTGATAAAACAATAAAATTTGGTATACTAATAAAATGTGACTATTCATCCACAAAAAGAAATGAAGCATTAATTTAGACTTCAGCACAATAAACCAGGAAAATACTATTCTTAGTAAGAGAAGCTTCCCACAACAACCATGTATTGTGTGATTATGGGGTAATTTATATGAAATGTCCATATTAAACAGATTTACAGAAGTCATAAGTACATTAGTCATTTCCAGGTCCTGTGGAGAAGGGAAAATGGAGGGAAGTGACTGTGCAAAGGCATGGAGTTTACTTTTGTGTGGTGATAAGAATATTCTGCCATTAGTGGTGACAGCTGTGTATACTAAATCCACTTAGTGTCATATTTTAAAAGGATTAATTTATGACATTAAAATTAAATTTCAATTAAAACATATTTTATCACAAATAACATATTTTCAAATATAAGAAGTACAGGGAGACAAGATAAAGCACAAATTACTGAATAAATTATGCAAACGTTCTAATACTCTATTACCTGTTATAATCTGAATCGCTGGATTAAAAAAAAAAAACTACTTTTAAGTGATTAAACATACCTTAATACTGATTAAAGAATGATATAAATAATGTTCTTAGATTTAATGAGTCAATATATAACAATATATTGCTTTCCTGCTAGTGATTTGTCGTATATGAAGGCCTAAACCAAAATTGAAAATTTTAGAATTGTTGACAGACTATTCTCTCATGTATATGAGATGAGACAGACCTATGCCTAATTTGTCAATTTTTATGTTGTGAACGTTGACATGAAATATAGACTTAATAAAGGTAAACTGCTCACATGATACCAAAAAAAAATATAAGCACAGAATAGCTGACGTGAAGATTTAAGAGGGAAAGGAAATGTTAAAGCTAACAGAAGGAATATGTATTATTATTTACTTCATGATTACAAAATTTTCTTGTATTGTTTAAAAATTTCAAATCAAATGATGAAAACAATATATTTAATTATACTAAAATTAATTATTTTCACAAAAAAGGACAAAATTTTCAAAATTGACCAATGATAGATTTGAGTTTCTTTTTGCTATATCTTAATTGACAAGGCATATATCTAGCATATTCAAAATATTGCTATTAATCATTATTTTAATTAATCATATACAGTTAATGTTTAATACAATCATTATATAAGAGAAAGAGCCGCAAACTAATGTCCAAAAGATAGGAAATAGCATGAAAAAAATAAATCAAGAATTAAAAAGTACAGGGCTGATGAGATATTTCAATCCACCTGAAATCAGACAAATATAAACTGAAACAATTATGAGACACCATTTTATGTTCCTCAGATTAATCAAATTTTGAATGCTGAAATAGAGCAAGTGGCATTGCACATGAGGAACAGGACCTTATATACATGGCAAGGAGGTATGTAAACTAAAATCATCACTTCACTTAATGATATTTAGTAAGCCTGTACGTATGGACCCAGTCATTAATCACATGCCAAAGTATTAATAGCTGAAAAGATTTACAACTTTTGGGTAGATGGTACCTGTGCATCAAGAGGGTAATGAATAAATAAAATAAAGTGGATACCAATTTATAATATTATACAACAAAAGAAATAGATTAAGTGTATACATAGAACAACAAAGAAATGTTGTTTTCATTGAAAGTTTAAAAGTAACACAAAATACGAGGTCTTTAGTAAAATAATTGAGTGAGTTAAAAACACTTACAAACTAATCATTTTATTTTTTAAAAAATGTGTCTTTTCAGATACATATATATCAAACACCTTAAAGTAGGTATATGTTTAGACAAAAGAGGCACAGAGACACTTATCTTGAATAAATGGTGAACAATAGATAAATGGGGAACCATAACCAACTACTAAGAGAAAACTTTTGATCAGAACCATAATAAAATAAAAAGAAAGGAAGGAAGGAAAGAAGATAGATCTTAGGAGAAAAATCACAAGAAATTTCTATAGAAGAGATTAATGAAGGATGTATGGAGGAAAGAATACAGGGATAAAAAGAAGAAGAGTTTAGAATTTGCTGTGAATTGTATATATTTCTGTCTCTTTACTATTTTTCTACACTTTTTCTCACATCACATGGATTCCATCAAAAGTCTTTTAAAAACTACTTCAAAACTTTTCAAGTTTGTACTCTCCTAGGTCCCTTAAAACTTCAGATGTGCATAATAGCCCTTTATCCTTTAAGTTGGGAAAATACATGACAGTTACATAAAAAAAATACAAAATCCTTAGTGAAACTAAGACTTTCTTAAACTTGATACATACATTCAATTTCCTCACAATGATGCTGGCTAACTTAGTAAATATCATTTCCACTTTTCTCCCAGAGTGACAGAAAAGAAATAAATTGCAAAGTTACCTAAGAAAACAGAAGGCTGGACCTTATTATTTGTAATCTGAGTTCATCAAATTATAATTTTGTAAAATAAATCCTCATTAAACACATCCATGAAATTATACCTTTAGAAGCTCACCTTACTAAAAAAATACAATAGCAATTAATCAATGCATATAAGAATGAATAAATAGAATTACTAATGCCAACAAAACTAATATAATTTATACTTAGAAATTTATATTTTAATTGCATTCAAGTTAATTTGTGCATCAATTGCATAATAAATTTGTGCTTTCTCCAGCTCAGTAGTGACAAGTTAGAGGCTCAGATATTTGTTCAATCTGCTGTTTCATTACTGTATTTTTATGAACTCCCATTGGATATGATTGTTCTTATATTAGTACAAAAATCTAAAAAACAAGAGCAAAATGCAATGTTGCATCTGAATGATGTTTTTTTTGTTTGTAGCATATGATGTGTCATATACATATGCATACACATGTGTATGTATATTTTTTATTTTTGAAAATTTATTTATTTACTTATTGTAATTACATATATATGACAGTATAATGCATTTTCATTCATTATACACAGTTGCAGCACAACTTTTCATTTCTCTGGTTGTACACGATGTAGCTTTGCACCATATGTGCAGTTAAATATGTACCTAGGGTAATGATGTCCATCTCATTCCACCATCTTTTCTGCCCCAATGCCCCCTCCCTTCTGTGTATATACTTTTATAAATTTTTTTTCTTTTTAATGTTTGCCATGAATTCCAAAAGAAGAAGATATTGAATGTAGCTTTATGTTTCCGGGATGTGCTGCAGATAACCAGACTTAATTTAGGTGAATTTATTCAATAAAGTTAGAAATACTTTGCTACTTTGATAAATGTTTTATGAGACTTCTCTTTCTACTCCTATTTTCCAAACACTTTTTTTCTTATATTTGACATGAGATAAATACACAAATTTAAAAATTTCTAAAATTAACCTGCTTTGAACTTTTTGAGGATTTCAATGAATTTTTAGATTTATTTTGGAGAAAGTGGTCATTTTAAATAACAATGGAGATACATGTTTCTCCATTTGCTTGTCTTATTTATATTGTTTAGCCATTTTTAACAATTTCAACCTTTTGATATTAGTTTATGGTTATACATTTGATAGATTATATTGATACTGTGACTAGATTTATGTTTTTAGTGTCAAGTTAAAGAATATGCATATTATGCTAGACAACATTGAAAGTGCTTCAGGGTTAATTTTTCCTGACTTCAAATTTTTACATGTTTTTAATACATTTTGGTATACTTTATTTTTCTAGAAGACTGCTGAGTTTTGTAGATTTTATGTGTTTTACATAGGGAATCACATATCTGCAATTAGATTTTATGTATTTTTATTTATAATGTCTTTTTTGTTGTTGTTGTTTTTTGGTCCTTTAAACCTGAGAATAGACATTTATAAAGTTAGGAGTAGACATTCTAAAATAGATTTCAGGGTTGAGAGTCCTTTACTGGCCCATCACTAGAAATGACAACATTTCTTCCCAGTGACCTGAGAACTTCATCTGCTGGCACTCTGAAGGCACTGATCCTCATGTGGCCTGGCAGGGTCTGGCTGCTAAGCCAGCTGGCACCCACCAGGATGTGACTAATGTCACTTCCAGTGATCTGGCAACATGATTTTGCCTTCCCCTGCTCTCACTCCTGACAATTTGTGTTCCTTCCTGAGTTTGCTAGGTAGAGATCTGACACCTCCTCATGCAATGATAGCTATTTCAATACTTTATCACCTCTAAACTGCCAAATAACTTACTTGTACTCAAATAGAGGCCTTTTCTGACCACAGTATCTGGGCACTTTAACCTGAGCAACAGGAAAGGAAAAGTGAAGAAATCCAGAATTTATCAAACTATTAATCACAATAAGAAGTTGAAGTTGTCTTTTGGAGATTTTCTGGACTCTAACTAGAGTTCAGAAAAAGATTCTCTACACACAGTAGGAAGAGGGAGGGTAGACTCTTTGGACTTGCTGAATCTATTAACAGCTGTACAACAGCAGAAGTACAGGAAGAGAACTGAAAATGACTCTTCTAAACCGGAACTTGGTATGTGAGCCAGTTTTATTGCTCTTGATTATCACAGGAAAGAAATACCCAGGTTTAACCTACAATTGGTCTCCCTCTATCTAATTTATAATTTTCCCAGTCAGAAAAAAACTAATATTAATAATACCACTATTATTTGAATTAGAATACCATAAGAATTCTTGCAAAATAGACCACTGTTTTTTCTGATTTTCCATAAAAGGGAATACTTTTAAGGCTAATTGTTTCATTAACTGCCTCATGCTTTTCAAAGAACTTGGTTCTCATGAATCACTAGAGACATTGTCATTAAGTTGACGTGACTTGACTCAAACTTGAAATCCTCTTGCATGCCCTACCAATTAACTGGGATTATAAGGCTATAGCACTGTGCTTGCCTTTATTCATTTATTTTAAAACTTCTATTCTGTTTTCAAAAATGAATATAGAGCAGTATACTGTTGGCTGGTTTTTGTTTTTTTATTTTTATTTCTTAAAGTATATTTTTTAGACATACAGTGCATTTTGATATATTATACATACATGGAGTATAAATTATTCTAATTAGGATCCCATTCTTGTGGTTGTACATGATGTGGAGTTTCACTAGTCATATATTTATATATGAGCATAGGAAAGTTACATCCAATTTTTTCTACTGTCTTTCCTATTCATATTCCCCTCTTCCCTTTATTCCTCTTTGTCTAATTCAATAAATTTCTATCTTCCTTTATATATATATATATATATATATATATATATATATATATATATATATATATATATATATATCACTATGATTCTTTATGCTTCTATATCCTTAGAAGTAGCCAAGAGGACTTTTACATCTGACAACTGATTTCTATCTAGTCAAGTCAGCCAAGATCATAGATAAATCATTCAAGCAGGTGCAAGGAGAATATCCGATGAGTTTTCTATGTATACGTCTTACTTATCAATGAAAGGTCTGCAACTAGTATGGTCCTACTTCAAATGAGCAGGTATAGACTCCAGAATTTTCTTTTTTTAAATATATTTAGAGATTTCATTCCTAACTCCAGTATCTTTTATCATCACATGTTTATTCCTTTGTAGATTGAGAACTTTGACTGCTCACGTTCTACTCACCTTTGCATCATCATTAATATTTTCAATATATTAAACTTCACAGTTTTCTCCTTTTTGATGTTTATCTATTTTGTATTTGGTTTAATAATAATCACTTATTTACTTTTCCTTTTTGATAACTTTAATTTTTTACATTAATTTCAACTTTCATACACATCAATTTCAGCTGCTTTCTTTTATTGTACTCTTCACTTAATTTTGTACCTTGCTTAAATTTTAAATTACCTAAATTGTCAGCCATATAAGTCCAAGAGTTTTTCTATAATAACAGAATTGATGTGCATGAGAGACTATCTTAAATTTCATTATAAATAGATATAATTAAAAACAGAAAAATAAAGTACAATTACAAAACTAGAAAAAAATCACTTTTCCTAAAATCATGTTTATAGAAATCATATATAGTGTTTTTATTTGTATTTTTCATATATTATATATATATATATATATATACACATATGTATTTCTTCATAACTAAATTGTATGCATATACAATGTATAGATACATAAATTTCTATAATAAATGATATTATAATAGCTAATATTTTATAGTATTTTTTTATTTTTTAAGTTACTACTTTTAAAAGGTGTTTTATAATTTGGACTCTCATTTAATTTGGGTTCATAAGACCACCCTCATTAATTTGCTTTCATACACGCTAATTTGTCATATTTGTGATTATTTACATTGTTTAAATTATTTCTCCACCACAAAAATGTTTCAATAACTACTTTCAAACTTAATATTTCATAACTGCTCTATCAAATATGATAGCCAATATGAGTGCTTTTAAAACTCAAATGTGGTTTATTAAAAATACAACCAAGAATTCAGTTTCTCAGTCACTGTAGCTACATTTCAAATGATCAGTAACTTCACGTAGCTGGAGGCTAAAATTTTGGACAGTAAATATATAGAAATTTTTCATTAATGCTGAAAGATTTATTATCCAGTATTGTTTATACATTTCAGCAAGTATTATTATTGGAGAGATTTTGATAGCTAGAACTCTGTCATTATTCTGTTTATATATTTTAGTTTTGCATGCATGCAAATCAAAGTAATTACTAAATTTAATAATTATACTAACAATGCATAAATAGTGTTGTATTTTCCATATTTTCAACAACATTTAATTGTTAGATATTTTTCCTAAAATCATAGAAAGAAATGTTCTTTTACTATGATTTAATATATTTAATTCTTGGTGATAATTATTAGTGATAATTTAATTCATATTTGTTAAATTTACATTTCCAGTTCACCCAATGTCTTAAATTTCCTCTTTGTTATATGCTATATTGAATATACTTTTCATATACAATAGTTACCCCATTAGCAGGCATGCATTTACTGTTTGCATTCTATTTACCTCTATGTATATTGATATCTAGTAAATTGAATTAAAGTATGCTATTCCTGAGTTGTCCCCACACTATTTAATTTCCTTTGCTTTCCAGAATTGTTTCCATATTGCCCATATTATTGTTTTTCTCTGAACTTACTTTCAAACTGGGAAGATACAACTAGCTCGTGTCTTAATAGGAAGGATGGGGGAATTGACCTTGAATTTCACTTCCAGTCAACTGGCACAGTTTTTCAGATTCTATTTTCAAATCTGTAACAGAAGGGAAGGTTGATGTGCACAGTTCCCAGTCCAATTCCCCATTCCTGGCAGTTCTTCCTCTTCTGGCCCTGCTCTACTTTGATTAAGTGCTTTCTGAACATTGTTTCCAGGTTTTCTGGTATTGAGCCAAAGTTGTACACTGAGGATCACACTTGTCAGCCAGCATTGCTACGGGGCTATGTTTTCTTTGCCCTTACTTACAGCTATTTACCCATGGGAGGTCTTGCTCTCTTCACAACAAACTTTGCCATCACCTGTTTTTCCTGTGTTCTTCCAGTAATTAGCAGTGATTTGAGATGTCTGTCTCAGAAAACAGCTCCAGCACAGGGTTTTATAGGAGGTCTCTGCTTCTGAGAGGTTCTGCATCTTGGAGTTAATTGGTCAATAGTGGTAGAATTATGAAGTATTTTATCTAAGAAGTCCAAGGTGGCTGCTGGGAAAATGAAGAATTTTTTTCTAGAAGTTAAAGAATGGCTTTAAATTTTTCCACTTTTCCTCCATCTAAGTCTATATGTAAATATATTTATATACATTAGACTTAGATGGAGGAAAAGTGGTAAATTATATATATATATATATATATATATATATATATATATATATATATAATTTACATTAATTATATATACATATAGTTATTTTTTCTCCCCACCCAGATGGATTACCAGGGATTGAACCCAGGGGTGTTTAAACACCGAGTCACATTCTCACTTTTTTTTTTTTTTAGACAGGGTCTCACTACCTCCTTTTGGGTCTTACTAATTTTTTTTTTTCCCTTTGCTGAGGCTGTTTTTGAACTTGGGATCCTCCTGCCTCAGCCACAATAGTCCCTGAGATTACAGGTATGTGCCGCTATGCCTAGCTAGGCTACTTCATATTAAAGTCAATTCCTATAAGATTCCAATGTTAGATTATCTGTCAGAATTACTATAGAAGATTGTTAATGGTTTCTAAATATTTCACTGAATCTCCATCAGGATTATGTGAACAGTTGTGAGAGAGCCTTTAGTGTCTACAAGACAGCTCTCATTTTGAACCTGAAATTTCTGATCATTAAATTTCCAAATTTTTATTTTACTATAGCTGACGGTAAATACTGATGAAGTTAGCATTAAAGATGGCCTGTGAGACAGTGATTCATTGTAAATTAATTTGATAAATCAAAATTCTTTCTTAATTTGATAAATGGAAGCATTGAATTGAAATATTCTCATTTCAAGTATTCCTCTAAAAAGAGCAACATGAGGGAATTCCTTAGTGAATAAAGCAAATACCTAAGAGCCTTTCTTTAGCAAAAACAAATTTGACGTATTAAAATATGTATGTGTTCTGCTGATGTACTTTAGTTTATGAAAATAAAATTCCTTAAATATAATCTTACATTATTATATACACATGATCCTTTTTTGTTATCAAATTGTTCATCAATTGAATTGTATCTATTTCACTTTCCAATTCTTTACTTGCCAAAGTATGCTCCTGTATTAGAAACAGTAAACACAGTCATGTGTTATATTGCCCTATAGAGTATGATTTTGTAATTTTCCAAGTATATCCTGCTATTCTGCTTTGTTTTAAATAATTATAATATCAAGCAAATTGCATTGTTTTGAAACAAAAAATATTGCTTTGTCCTTCAAATCTATACTTTGTTTGTGAAGCATAAGTTTTCTTTTTTCCTTCGGAAAGATAGTGTCAAGTTTCTCATTTGTGCAAGGTGTTGAAATGCTACAGTAAGGAGAAAAGGAGAAAATCAGTAAGGCAAATCTTCTGATGGGAAATACTCAACTTATTTCTTACCTGCAGTGACAGTAGTAAGTTAGAATTGGAAACTGGGAAATTTCTTATAGTAAAACTTCCTCTGCACATTTGTAGAATATTATATTCATATTATACCCTTAATTCTACATTTAAAATATTGGTAGTAGAATATAGAGTTAATTTGTGGAGGAAATTAACAGTAGATTTCTCACATTTTTATCACATTGTGCCGGAAACTTTTGATGGAATTCAATAAATTACTTTTCATATTCATTAAAAATAAACCTGCAAAGAAAGACATTAATAGTACTGCTTTTTTTTTCTTTTATGGCTGTGGTACTCAGATCACTGCTGAGTGACTTGCCAATCTCTCAGAATAATGCCACTGCTGTATTCTATAAAGTTCATTCTCAATAGACTTTAAAGTTCAACAATTAATTGCCTAAAATAAAGAAAAGAAAAGAAATAAAGAAAAAGAAAAGAAATAATTTAAAAGTATTTTTAAATATATAGAGTATTGTTAAAACTAATAGAGTAATATAAAATAATTAAATTTGCATTAACTATTATAGAAAATATTGCATTTTATTCTCTAGTTTAACTACATATATATTTATATTCTGATGAGAGAGATAACAAAAACATTATGTCGTATTGTTCTTGTGTGATCTCAGAATGATCTCACAAATTTCAGTATGTTAACATACAGAAATTATAGTCATTTCTAGCTTGAAACACACAATGATAATTTATCATCTATCTTTTCCTTCACTTACATGAACCCACAATTATTTTACTTTTTATAATACTTATTCATAGATATACTTTAACATAGAGTAGAAAAAACAGAACAATATCATTGTTATAAAAACTAAAGATGTTCCCAGGGATTCTTAAACAAAAGTGAACAGAAAAGTTGGAGAAAGTGGACCTAGCTGAGATTCGATGTCAATGACACATTTTGGGGGAAAGATATTAAATATTTAAAGCTATATCATAGAGTATGGGAAATGTATTCTAGTCTATATATCATTAGAACTTTGGAACAATGATATATGTTTTATAATATCTTCTTGAAAGGCAACCTATTGCTCTTAAACTCATCCCCATTCTTGGAGCTAGGGTGGATGCCTGCTTTATACTCCATGACTTTGCCCTGCCACCTGCAAATACCAGATCTAGAAGGAACCCTTGAATCACTTTTAATCTCTCACTCCAAACAGGGGTGTGTGTTCGCCTAATAACAATTTTAACTTCCCAGGCTTACACAGTTAGAATACCTGGAATTCATAGATTGGCTGAAAATTCCATTCAAGTAATCATATAATTGCAGTTCCTGAATGAAGTATACATTTTGGACATTACATTTATATTTTCTAAAGCATTCATAAGGTGTCTGACATGCATAGAATGAATCACTTAGGAAACATTTTCTGCCAAGCCTGGTGTACACTGCACACAATTTTATCAAAATTAGTTAAATCCCTTATGAAAGGATTCATTCTTCTATAGTACCAATGCTACAGTCAAGGTGAAAATCATGTGTTAGTAATCAGGCAGTGGTAGCTCATAACTTATCCACAACTTTAATATCAAAAGCTATAGGGGTGGTTAAAATCACCAGCTGTTAATAAAGGAAAAATGTCAATAAATAAAGTTAATTAATGCATAAAGAAGAATCCAATGGAGGTGGAGGGCAGCAAGGAGTGCTGATCACTGTGACTCTCTGGAGAGAGGTGGGCTGACAGTTATTAATAGTGAAATAATACAATGTCAATTTAAGTCCATTGTAATAAGCTGGGGGCTAATATGCAAACTGTAGTTGAAGGTAGTGTCATGTTGTATAATGGGCAAATATAAACAATAGAATGCATACTTGGCTTATGAAACTAGTAAGATTCATATGTAAATATGTAATTGAGTTAACTATAGCATGATTAAGCTGCTAGATTTTTATATTTAGCACCTTATTTAAATGTATGAAAACAACCAGTGCAGTTGAGTTGTGGAATAGTTTAGATATTATTGCAAGTTTTCCTGGCAAGAGTAGATAATTAGTAGACACTGATATAGATTCTAAGGAAGGCAAACATGGGGGAAAGGAAAAGAATTGACATAGAACTTCCTTCATCTTTTGAATCTTTCCCTTTATCCATAATTACCATAGATTCCAAGTGATTTCCCCTTGTAAAATTTTGAACACTACTTGGCAGTGTTCCTTTTACTAAACATTTATAAGAAGAAAAAAAAGTCCCTTGCTGTTATATTCAACTTATGCAACATGCATGATTTTATTTTCAGTTAAAATTTTTAACAATGTACTTTTCAAAGTAGCAATTATGATGTCATTGCAATTTACTTTTACATTAAATCAAGTGAATTCTATATATAAGTGAATTCTATATATCTGGGTGACCCTAGATGACACTGTACAATATAGCATGGGATAAAATACAAAACTTAATTGGGTAAAATATTTGTATCATGACATTTATGTCATTTTTTGGAGAAGATACTGGTATTCTCATTAAATGATGAGTAAATTTTAGTTAAGATTTTTGCTTTTATTTTGAATAAAACTCATTTTCATCACAATTTTAGATTTACAAATTATTAGCTCAGTGGTAGAGTGCTTGCCTCACACATGGGAGGCAATCCAATCATCAGCATCACATAAAAATAAAGATATTGTGTCCATCTACAACTAAAAAATAAATTAAAAGAAAAAAATGTCGTACTCAGAAGTCTCATATACTGCATCCAGTTTCCTCTATAACTAAGATCATACATTAGTGTAATATATTTCTTACAATTAATGGACCAATGTTGTTAACTAAAATCCATATTTTACTAAGAGTACTGAAGAATTTTGTTTTGTTTTACCAATAATTTTTTTCTATTCCAAGAAACAACCCAGGATACTTATCATTCTTATAAATTTTACAGAACATTTTTCAAATGACAGTTGTTTTGTCAATGTTAGACTGGAGTTATGAGATTTAGGAAGACCACAGAGATACATTACAACTGTCACCATATCATATACAGGGTAAATATTATCAACATGACTTATTAAAGGGAATGTATTGATAACGTATAGATGAGGAAAAAATTACTTGTGGAAACCTAGTGATTCATCATTTTGGTTGACTATCAACAAAGTCAGGTAAAACTCCTTTTAACTAAATATTAAGACTTTAATATTTGTTTCCAGAATTTCATCTAATACCCTTTTGCCCTACAAATATCAATGCAAGAATTGAATATCTTTGAAGTGCTTTGCTTAGAACTCTGATTAAATAAATTTGAAACAGCAGTAGCAACAGAGTCATGAAGCTGGCTTTTTACATTTGAGAGGGCACAGAGAAGTTGAATTTCCTTTAAAGTCCTTGCATTCTCTTGGTATTCAGGAAGGAAGGGAGGGAGGGAGGAAGGGAGAGGAGAAGAACAGGAGAGGAGAGAGAGGAGAGAGAGGGGAGGGGAGGGGAGGGGAGGAGGAAGGAAGGAAGGGATAGCAAATATGTGCCAGGTAGATGATTCAACCAAGTCATTTTGGGACCCTCAGTGAATGTAAGAGCTTCAAATGGACCTGCTCATTTGCCCACTTTGGAATTTGTCAAAGGACAGAGACCAAAAAAAAAAAAATCCTCAAAAAATTTAAAGACACAATCTCCTTTACTTGAGTTTGTGGCCCAAAATACAATTATTATGTAGTCTTTCTCAGCTAATAACAACAACAAAAATGTGGTTTAATAAGGTCCTGTAGAAAGGCTTTTGAATCTCTGAACACAATAATATTTGCCTATATCTACCTCTCCCAGGATTTCTTCCAAAATATTCAAAATATTCATAAAAATCAAACAGAAATACACAAAATGATGCCTTAAGCCAAACTTTAAATAATTATTGCCCCAAATAACTATGAGCAAACAAACAAATCCCAATAAGTAATCAATCATGCCCGTGTCCAGCTGCTCATTTTGATGATGAGCAAGATCACGGAAAAAAATTAATGGAAGGAGAAAATAGGATTGCTAGCGACAGCCTACATTACATCCTAACTAGTGCCAGAAAGAGGAAACCTGTAACCTGAGTGGGGAAGTACTGAAGGGTGTAAAGGGAGGCAAGTTAATTACCCTCAGCCCCATTCTATTTGGAGTTAGATGATTCCTTCTCTTGGAGGACTGTCTTGATCATGCAGGGTGTTTAACAACATCTCTGGCCTCCCCCGACCCCCATGCTAGCAGCAAACTCTACCCCTCCTTCTCTAGTCCGGGTTATGACAACCAAGAATATCTCCAAACGTTGCCCAGTGTCTCTTATGGGAAAACTTTAACCCCCCTTCACTGATAACCATGGGTATAAGTGGGAGGAAATTAAAATCCATGCAATTAAGAATGTTAGTCCTTAAAAAGTGTGGCTTCTTGGGCATTTTCAAAGTGAAAATGCCCAAGAAGAGGGTAACCTCTGGCAATTGTTTGGTGGGAGAGAAAAACATTTAAAAGGGGAATATACACAGTATTTCATGACCAAAGATAACAATTATTTGGATGACAGAAAATCTCTTTCTCCAATTTTGAAAAACATTCGTATCCACTAAAGAATCTGAATTTTTCAATCAAAATGTCAAAAGCAAAGGTGACTATACTGAAAATCTTGTATGCTACCCCAAATTGATGAAACTGAATGGGAAGAAAGTAAACACCTGAAAGTAGGTCAGGTAGTAAGAAGCAGATGACATTTCAAAGAAATGTACTTAAAGTTAGTGCATTTTGTATTTTTGTTTCCTACATCCTACATAGTTTATAGATATTCAATAGTTAAGCAACACTTGAAACAAAATATCATATAAAATTAGTCAGAAAAAACAATTGTAGAGAAATTATAGAAATAATAAAACAGAGTAGAAAGAGCAGATTATTTCATGTGCTTCTTGGATTCTTCTCTCAAAAGAGCAGTCATTGTTTTGTGTCTTTTTTCAACTTCATTCTTTGTTTCCAAAGCTTTATATTAATCTTCAATAGATAAAACATGGTCAGGGCTGGTCTGAACATTGTCCATGGGTCTTGATTTCCTGGGCTAGCCTTTATGTCTCTCTCTCTCTCTCTCTGGGCTAGCCTTTATGCCTGCTTTCTCTCTCTCTCTCTCTCTCTCTCTCCTCTCTGTCTCTCTCTCTCTCTCTCAAATCTGCCTGTTTACAGTTTCTGTTCCTTGATTGATCTTCTACATATCAATTTCTTCATAAATAAATTCTATAATATAGAGAATGCTGTTATCAATGCAATATTACTTTTATTAGAGATAGTTCAACTGATGGAGATTTATTTATGATCATTTGAAGTGACAAATAATTCTGTTTTGAGACATATAATGCTCTTAAATGTTAATAGAAGAGACAATAATCCAATTGAATAGCTGCTCATCAAGAATGGAGTTAATTCTTTTGAGTAAATGTATTATTCAAAGGCCATGCCAATACTGTTAAATGTTATAGTTTTTCATTATCAAACGGGATTAAAAGCATGACATCTTTCTTTATTTTGAACAATAAAAGCAATTTGCCTGAACCTATTATAATATGTCTAATTTATTAACCATATCTTGGGATATCATGTGCTTATAAAATTTATACTTTTGTAAACCTCTATGTGTCTTTTATTTTTTAAAGAGGAACACAACTGTCAGCATGTGGAAAAGTCATTATTATAATTAGAGAAGTACTGAAGACCTAGAGTTCATTCAACAAATCAATATTTAATTAGTAATGTGTCAAACTGCTGATACCGGTTACTATAGTATATGTTGCTAAAATGAGATGTCCATTTATCATTGATGTAGCCGTGAAGAGTAGGTCACCAAGACCTAAATAAAAATGAAATTAAGTATCCACATGATGCTGGAAGACAGCCAAAACCACTCTTCTACTATGACCTCCATAAAGGAAACATGTCAGCAGGTTTCCCAACAAAGCATTGAGACTTTTGTCATTTTTATAATTGGCTCATGCATTTGATTAAAGGAACTTTAAGAGTGGTGGAATCACACAGTAGACTTTCACTGACTTCTAATTTCATTTTTTTTAAATAAGAAGACATTCATAAGTACTTTTAGTTTTTGTCTTCTCTAGGTGCTTTAATGCATGCATATAATTATTATAGATAATGAAAGCTATTGCATACCCTCCCCTTTAAAAATTAATCAACATTAGTGTTAGGTGAATTTCCCATTATGGAGTAACTTAGTTGTATAAAGCAAAGCTGAAAAATTTAAAAAAAAAACATTTCTTAATTTGTGAAGTATATAAGAAAACTTCTGATTGAATAAATATATTGTAATAGTCTTATTTTATATTTTGCATACCCTCTTCAGAAAAATTATAAGGTAGTGTATACATTCAAACTGCATATTAATATTTTTCTTAAATGTGCTTATTTAAATTAATGAGTAATTTATTTAACACTATTACTATGCTGATTTATATATGAGACATTACATTTGCATATAAAGTATTCCATGAATTATAATATGTTCATATGATGGAATATTGTGTAGAATTTTTCAAAAAAGACAAATTAATATAACAAAAGGTAATAAAATGTAGAGATATTTTATGAACATATGGAAATTTGAATTTGAAATTGATATCTTTACTTAAGATATGTAGATATTAAAGTACTAGTGATAGGAATACACACCTGACTGAGATTGACTTAAAATATTTTAATGTTTGAGACAAGATGGATATGAGTAAGATGAATGATTCCATACTATTTCATAAAAAGCACATATTCAATGCTGGAATACAAGAGATTTGAATTTTAAATATGCAAAATGTATTCTGTTCGATGGGAGTTCACAAAATAATGTATTTTGCGCAAGAAATAATTATGAGTTTGAAGAATGTTAATTGTATAATGCTCAAAAAATCGAATAACAAAAGAGTATTAAATAATAATGAAATTGAGATCTAGAAATTGAGAAATGAGAGAACTTTGTGTCAGTAAAAGGGAAATAAAAGTTTTATTTAGAAAAGATCAAGCTATTATGATTTTAGAAGTTGTCTTAAAATATGCTTTATATTAGTTATACATCATATATTAGCTAATGCTAATTTATTTGTCTTTGTTGTTTTGTTGTTTTGAAAAAGAGTTCTCACCATGTTATCCAGGCTGGTCTTGAAGTTATAATCTTTCTGCCTTTCAGCCCCCTGAGTAACTGGGATTGCTGGCATGTGCCAACACACCATGATTCTTATTTAGTTTTTTTTTAACTAAACTAATGCAGAACCCAATGCTCAGCAGCACACTTAAAACTGGCTTAAGTTCATGTATTAATAAGCATTGCATATTTCTAAGGAAAAGGCATCAAAGGCCACAGAGCCAAAGAACAAAGAAAAGAAAGTCAAAGATGAAAAAATTCTTGAGTTTGGTAAACATGAGTTTTTTTTCTTTGGGCTAGATTTGAATTTCTGTCACCACTGCTGGGTTGTGTAAACTTGGTTGTTAAACATTCTTTAATCTGTTTCCTCATTTATCAAAAGTGCATAAGAATAGCTCTTCATTCAATATATTTTTGTGAGTGTCAAATTAAATCCATTGGTAGATTTACAGTACTTACAACAATGCTAAATAGTAAGTGATTGATAAATATTGGCATTTTGCTTCACCATAATCCTTATTTTTTCAAAGCTGTAGTAAACAGAATAATGAGCTTATTGATGGAAACAGGTGATACCTTTTTTTCCAAGGACGATTTACTTTCAAATTTTCATAGAAAACCCTACACTTGGCTTTCTGTGTGTGCGTATACAAGGTAAATTCATTAAAGAAAAGTTTCCAGAGGAGGCCTTCTCCACCCCCTCTTTTTCTCCCTATCAAAAACATACACTGCCCCTTCAAAGTGGCTATGTTCAGGATGACAAGAGCTGTCTTTGGCTAAAATTTCGAAAGGAAGAATGAAGAAGCTATAACTGAACTTAATAAGGAGTTTGAATAAATCTCCCCTTAAAATATGAAAACACACACACACACACACACACACTTCAGAAAAGAATTGAGCACTGAAAATTATGTGCAAGTCAAAGGCAGACAGAATGTAAAACTAAAGCACACAGTAGTTGATATGGTTTGGATATGTGGTGTCCCCCAAAAGCTCACGTGTGAGACAATACAAGAAGGTTCAGAGGAGAAATGATTGGGTTATTAGTGTCTTAAACCAATCAGTAAATTAATTCCATGATTGGCATTAACTGAGTGGTAATTGAAGTGGTAGGGTGTGGCTAGAGGAGATGGGAATTGGTGCGTGGCTTTGGGGTGCATATTTGCATCTGGCAAGGGGAGACCTCTGTCTTTGCTTTCTGATAGTCCTGTGAGGTGCTTCCCTCCACCACACTCTCCTGTCATAATGTTCTGCCTTACCTCAAACCCCTAGGAATGGAGCCAGCCTTATATGCACCAAGACCCCTGAAATGGTGAGCCCTCAAATAAACTTTTCCTCCTAAAATTGTTTTGTTCTGATCTTTTAGTCATAGCAGCGAAAAAAAAAAAAAAACTGACTAAAACAGCAGTCATGGGGAAAGAAACATGACAAAGCTGTGCCCTCACATTCTAGCACAGCTTCCCTGGACATTTATACTACAAAGTGGGTGTCTGTCAGGAGTTAACCATCAGAGATGGGGTGGGCACAGCAGGAGGGACAGAATAAACAGGAGGGGCTGGAATGAGTGGGAAGTCAGAGGAGTGGAAGAACAGAAGGAGAAAACCATCAGTCATCGCTGAAGAGACTTATATTAGAAAACAGGAAAAGACAGTCGACATTTTGCAAACTGTTTTAATAAGAGGATGAGAAAATGAATATCCACACATAGAATATGTCGCAAATTCATTTTCAGATGTTCAGGGGTATGTTTAAAGAAAAATAATGGTACTGAAACACAAGAGCAGACTGAAAACAGCTACTGCAGGGGCTTTGCCAAAACACATTTGCTGTATGAAACTGGAAAACTTTGTCATATTCACAGTTCTCCAATGAGAACTCTACATGACTGGTACTGTGAAACAAAAGGTAAAGCTCAACTATCCTGTTTTGATATATTTTTGTCTTTTGATTATAAAAGCAGATACTTTTCATGTTCCTTTCTCTTAAAGTGGTCATTAGAAATCTGTCTGCCATCCCCGGCAATTCACACAGAGGGACTGTGATATTGTAGAAACAACATAACACCTTCTGAGATGCTGACAAGTGGCTCTTAGATAATGTCTAAGAATATAATTACTCTCATGATAATTAAGTATGGGAAGAACTAGTTTAGTATAGTTACAAAGTGTAAAAGGAATTTAAAATGTTTACTCGAACGTTAAATACTGTTAATTTCTAAAACATCAAAGTTTTTCCCCTTTGAAATATTTAAGAACTTAAGAGATTTATTCCACTGAGAAAATTTAAAACCTCTAACCCCTGAATGCCTTTCCTTTGAACATCTTAAAGCATCACTCAGGAACATCTCTCTTTCTTCTGTTGAGTCTCAACTCCAAGTATCCTTGTTCCTCCCCACCCCATTGCCAGCCTGATAGATTACTCAGAGAAGAATATTCCATGAACAGGCAAGACTCACTGCCACTGTACAGGCACATAATGAAGGGTGGACCATGCACCTTCCTTTACTGTATAGAGACTTAATGATTGTCTTTATTTTCTTCCTTTTCTTCTCCTTTTTTTTCAGATGGTGCACTTTCAAATGTCTACTATGGTGAAAGACAGATCATGACACTTGGTGATCTGATTACTATTTCAACAAGTTTTCAGCCATTTTCCTGTTTCTAACATCTTTTCAACATGGCTTTCAGAAACATTTGCTATGATTAATTCTTTACCTTGGATATTTCTAACTCTTCCAAAGCAGCCTACCTTTCATATTTGGGATGTATAGAACTGAAGTTATAATATATACAAAAAATAAAAGAATTTCCTGCTTTAACAGTTTTATTTTTGTCATGTTCTTTTGCTTTCTCTGAGACCCTGTGAAATTTTTTTTAAAGTCTTGTATGGTTATTTTACTTGTATTTGAATAAAAAGCAGGGGAAATCACTGCTTCAGTTTTACATGTTTATCAGAAGTGCTGTTATTATACTATAATATACATAAATAAATATAAGGACACCCTTCCAAACTGACTTATTGTTTATTTATTTGAACATCACTCTCCACATAAGTATTCTTATTACTACCTAAGAGTTTTACTAAGTTTTTTTTTTCTTGCTTGGAATAATTCTTTTGAATACTATTCATAAATTACATGTATGGAATTTTAGTATTTTAAGCAAACTCATCATATATCAGTACTTAGAATTTTCCATATTTTTGCAAATTTTATTATATTCTCATGGGAAAATGTGTGTGAGTTTTTCCAAGAGGTATGGCCATTTGAAAAGCATTTTTCATGAAAATTATCCTGTCCTTGTATCATTTGTTTCCCAAATAATCACACAGAGTCACATATGTAACAACAACATTGAATTTTGTAGTGTTCATAAACATTGCTCCATAGCATTAATAATTAAGTCTTATTTAGCATAATTCAGCAAATTACGGGGAAATGGATTATTGCCAAGTCCAACATTTTTCAAGAAAATTGTAACTAAATAGTCCTTTGTGCTGTGCAGCCTCATAGAGGAAATGGCTTTACCATACATGGTCTTTTATTCAAATATCAAATTGAAACATTCTCAGATATGATCACTCAATTAAAAGTGGGCTTTATTTTCTTTGCACTTATGTTAACATTTTTTTTTATTTTCTGTCCCTGTTTATAAACTTACATCACTAATGGAAAGAAGAATGTGTTCTACTTGTATGTGGATAAATTTACTACATACTAGGCTATTATTTAAAATTCTTAGTCATCACCTTATTTTTCTCCAGTCTCAGATTCTTTCTGTGAATTCTCTGTCCCCAAACTCTACTTGTGCTTTACCTTTGGACTCAAAAGCTGACTCTGATACCAAGTCATTCAAAAGTAACTTAGGCATTCATTCCTCCTACTTTTCATTATATAGAACACTGCATTTATTTTATGCCATTCATTGTTTAACAACATGTATTCATAGACTGTATGATGCCAAATTTTAGGGTGCTTTATAAACAGGAACACAGAAAATCTGAAAATCTGAAATAACAACTTCTGTTGAATGTTCTACTAGTTTACAATAAAATATTTTCTATAACTCTCTGGACCTTATGCATTATTCCTGATTTTCGTTAGCTAACTCACCACAGAATGCAATTACATAAATATCTGAATCTACTTATATACATAACAATATCTTCATATTGAAAAGAAAAGGGAGATACATTAGGAATAAAGACATCATGTTTTTGTTAGGTAAACTTCTTGTGTTCCAGATGCTTGCTTTTAATAGTAACTCAGTCATTGGAAATCTGTCCATTTTTATTTTTAAACTGACAAATGATTGAAAGCTATGAAACAATTTACTGAGGATGAATTTTGCCTATATTATTACTCTTAAAAATTGACCAAAAAATAAAGTAACTGGATTAATTTATTTTTTAAAATTCTTTCTTTATAATATACCATTTTACATTTTGTTTTACAATAAGGTTCTAATGAGTGCAGTATGTCTCTTCCCACATTTCTTATATATTTATTTAACATTTTGGTGAATTCACTTTAACAGTCATTTTGCTGTTTTCCTCTTCATTCATAATCAAGATTTATAAATGGGAGTGTTTTATAATTTAATTTCAGATTTTTTTATAAGTTTTGATCTTATCTAACAAATCTGTAGACACTGGATTTAATTCATAGCCTTTTCATAGCCACTTTTTATTTGGCTCTATTAATAAAAATACCATATTCCTGCAGGAAAATCTGAAGAGACCAACTGTGGGAGGTGGGACAAATCACTGGGTGAAGCTTCCAAGAAGATTTTGAAATGGACACACTGAAATAGAATGCACTTTTTAAAGCTTTCTGTGTTGCTTCTTCATCTACCACCATTTTCCTCATGAATTGTAGACATCCTATCTGAGTGTATAATAGTCATCTTGCAATAATGAAAAGAAAAGTCCCTTGATAATGAAAGCAGAGAAGAAAATAGAAGGATCAAAATTTCCAAACACATTGTTGACCCAGGGCTCCAGTTCCAGAGTACCTATGTTGAGACTGTTAGTCATATGAAACAAAGATTTTACCTTCTTATCTATTTAAGTTTTTATTATCCAGTGTATTTAAATGTATCTATTAGTCAGCTTTTTGTCACTGTGATCAAAATATCTGAAAAGAACAACTTAGTGTAGGAAACATTTATTTTGGCTCATCATTTAAGAGGGTTCAGTCCATGTCAGTCAGAAAGGGCAGCAGGGTAAGAAAAGGGCCAGCCTCTAGCGATATTTGCTTTAATGATGCCCCACCTGCCTATGGTTTTCACCCCCTCTTAGTAGCCCATTCAGATTATTAATCCATCAAATGGAATAATCCACTAATCAGGTTACAGCCATCATGATCTAACCACTTCCTGAAATCACCAACATAGTATATTTTTCTTTTACAAACTTACAAAATTACAGAAAAGTATAGAAAACAATGCAACAAATAAGTAAAGTAATACTGATTTATCAGTTTTGGTTTTTTTTTTTTAACTTCTTACCTGAGTTTGCTCAAAAAAGTTGAGCAAAATCTCTGGACATTGACATGTTGGGGACTGTTTTAGTTAACATTTTTGCTGCTGGGACTAAAAGGATCCAACCAGCACAATAACAGAAGAGGAACAGTTTTTTAGTCCATAGAAGGCTGGCTCCATTCCTAGAGATGAGGCTGAACATCATGGCAGAGTGTGTGGCAGAGGGAAGCAGCTCACAATATGGTGACCAGGACGACAGAGACTCCACTCTCCAGATACAAATATATACACCAAAGCCATGCCAAAATTCTCATCTCCTCCAGCCACACCCTACCACTTCAGTTAACACTCAGTTAATCCCTATCAAGGGAGTAAATCTCACAACCCAATCAGTTTTCCTCTGAGTCATCTGGCATTGGCTCACACATGAGCTTTTGGAGGATACCTCAAATCCAAACCATAATAGGGACCAAGTATTTAAACACATGAACTTTGATGGACATTCTAAGTCTCAGCCATAATAATATATTTGTTTATTTTTTATATAACAAATTTATGATCATGTTTTTTATGAATAATACTAATGTAATTTTAATAAGTTAATGCTTAATTATTATGCTTTAATAATAATTATTTCATAATTTTTATACTCAATGATTCATAAGTGCATTTTTCCAAATAACAGACAAGCTTCTTCTGTGTCAGAGAAAGACACAAATTTAAATTTTTATTCTTACCAGTATACAAATTATATAACAAACCTTAACACACTGAAGAATATGCAGTATATTTTTCTTTTACAAACTTACAAAATTACAGAAAAATATAGAAAACAATGCAACAAATAAGTAACCTAATACTGATTTATCAGTTTTTTATGCATATTTTAAAATCTGTTTTAAAATAAAACAACATGATGGAATGTGGACAAATATTTAAAGTCTAAATTATTCTGTTCCATTCAGTAGTCACTTGGTAAATGTTGTTATTTAAATTTGAATTAATTAACCACATATATAAGTGAAAATAAGTTCCTGATTGTTATTGTTTGTTAACTTCATATGATACCTCAGAATATGAACATTAGAATCAGCACAGAAATATCTACTGAAAAATGCTTTTCTAAAACACTAGTTTTAATTTTTGATTATTATTTTTTCTACACAAATATTGTGATAATGTTACTTCACACTAATAATTGCTATCTTAAATCATTTTCATATGACAAACACTGGTTGACATATGAATTTCAGGACCCAGCTTATAAAAATCCTAATGAAAAACAGTGACGTAGACATCAATACAAGGGTAATAAAAAGATTTATTGGAACTTAATTCCTGATGAAGAAAGTGACATATAGTGAAAGTGAGTTAATTTCCTGAAAAAAAACATAGATTACAAAATTGAAATTTAAACCCAATGTTTCTAGTTCTGAATCTTTTTGCTTCAAGGATTACATCACCTTGTTATCTAGCTTAGAATATGATATCATATATGCAGATTAGAAGGAAGAGAACAGATATTGCAACCACCCCTGCAAATTTGCCCTTCCAAGGAGCAGAAATTAAAAGTTCATGAGATAATAAGTTATGAGAATGATTCACATAAACTCAGAAGAATTTCCAGATACTATAAAATAGTTGCTATTGACACTGAATTTATTTACAAGTAATCTACTTCCAAAAGAGACTTAGGTAGATGTAGAATTTTATAAAATGCTTTCAATATTAAAATATATTCATAAGAAAATGTAGAGGGGAAATTGTCAAAAACTGAAAATTGTGAGTTTTTTTTTTTTTCTGGAAAATTTATTAGTTAGTTTCCTAAGTGCTTCTGGAATACACAGGACCCCTAGGTCTTATTACTCCTATAATAAGAGCTTCATGCTTTTGAAGCTCTTATCAGGAATTAATTTCCATTTCCCCTTGTCTCCAAAGTTCCATAGAGATGATCACTATTGGCCCAGAAGAATTTTTCCAAATGGTAGATCTGTGCTGCAGGTGATGAATCCTAGTTTAGGAAATTCTCACATCCATACAAGAGACACTGGAAAACCTGTATGGCCTGCAGCAAAAACATTATCTTTCAGCAGGAAAACATTGTTCCTTGCCCAAGAGGGTGATACTACCTGTCTTCTCCAAGGCTGTTTTCTCTACAGATATTTTTGAAAAGACAGTCTGAGAAAAAAAGCTATCACCAAATGTGTAGTGATGCCTAGGGGAAATGTTAAACAAATTCAAGGCAATAAACAACAGAACTTTCCTCTGAACTTTATGTATGTACAATGTTAGGATCTTACCTAGCATTTTACATGTAATGAAAAAAAAAAAAAAAGCCCAGTTGTTCATCAGAAGACAGAAACCTTTTCTTGACAATGAGCTATGAATGTATTTTGTTATGAGGAGACTAATGGAAATGGAAAATTAGGAAAAGGATCGAATAAAGTTTTTGGTTTTATTAATAAATTTAACTGGTATTCCACATGTAGGTTTTTTTCTATATTTGTTGTCAATTAATTTGAAGGCATTAGAGAAAAGAACAGCTCTGTAAATTAAAAGATTTAATAAATGTAAAACTGGGAGTAGATTTATTGCTGATTGACAGGTGACTTGATTTTAGCATTATAATGTTCTACAACTGTGGAAACTATATTCTCTGTAGCTCAAAACTTTTGAAATACTTCATTTACATAACTGATAATGTTCTTTCAAAGTAATTAAAAATATTCATTCCTTGGTATTATGCCTCAAAATTGGATCGTGCTTTATAACTTTCATATGACTTATTTTAAAGAGTTTGATTACCACTTTAAATTATACTGTCCTTTTAAAGAATAAAATTGAGGTTTAGATTGTCCTGAAATCAGACAGTAGAAAATCTTTGTCTTTATGAGAATTTTCAAAAGTTATTTTATTGAAAACTGTGTTAGATTTTTGTTACTGTAATCAAAGTATCTTACAAGAACAACTTACAGGAGCATAGATTTCCTTTGGGGCTCACAGTTTTCAGAATATTCAGTTCATGGTCAGTCAGCTCCATTACTCTGGCCTGAGGTGAAGCAGAACATGAAGAGAGCTGCTGTGCTCATGGCAGCTGGGAAGCACAGAGTGAGGAAGGGACAGAAAGTTGAAAAACCCTTACAGGGCACACTCCCAGGGAGCTGACTTCTCCAACTGGGTCCCACTTTCCAGCAGTCTATTTAGGCTTCAGTGGATTAATCCACTGATGAGGACAAATCCCTCACTATCCAATCACTTCCAAAAATTTCCCTTCTGAGCACATGAGACTTTAGGAAACATTCCAGATTCAAACCATAAAGGAAAGCAACATTTTTTTGAATAAAAATATACCAAAAGTAAAAAAAAAATATGCATAAATGTCATAGCAATTTCTATAATATCTATTCTTTTGTGAATTAATTTTTTTATGGATATGAAGCATCCAATTATAACACCTAACAAAATAATCTATCAAGGTACAGCAGCAACTGCACATCACTACAGAAAATTAAAAATCTCTATGCAACATTTTAAAATGTCTGGAATCAGACAAGAAATCTTCACCATCTCAGATACTACTATAATTTTCTATTTTCTTTTTTGTATATTCAAACATCTCCTTATGATAAGAACTTGCAATTAATCCACTTGAGTAAAGAGGAAATTCATTCTGAAAAGCAATTTTAGTTAGCATTCATCATTGTTTTACAGAACATTGAACATGATTTTATTCATTTCTCTAATTCCATTTAATTAACAATATTTACAAGTGTAACCACATTTCAAGATCCAGGAATACAGAAAACAAATAAATAAATAACTGTGTAGCCACAATAGATACATCATAATTTCTCTTCTAAAATTCATGGAGTTGACAAATAGGATAGAGCCTATTCTCTGGAACCTTTCTAATCAGAACCACAGTTAATTTGTAATACAACAGCTGTTAAGGATTACAATCCAGTAGTTTATCCTGGACTAGACATATTAAGTGTACATGTGAATCTCCATTCAGAAACCTGGAGCAGGAAACAGTTTCCTAGGAAGTTAAGGAAAAATGTGTATATAGTGGTACTTCACAAGTAGGTTAACCACATTAAATGATAATACATAAATACATTGTCTATACTTGATTTTTTCTTTCTTAAATTTTAAGTTAAATTTATTTTATTTGATACATAAAAATATAAAAATTTATGTGGCAATCTGATGTTTAAATAAGTGCATAAATTGTGAAAAGTTTAAATTAGGGTACACATCTATTTTCTCACTTTTTTTTAAATAGTGAGAACACTTAAAACACTTCCTTCCAGCTTTCTAAAACAGTGTATTATTTGTCAGAAGCCGTGATTTGAATTACAGTATCTGACTGATTAGGGGCAGGAGTGCGCCTGCTCTGGGAACTCCTTGCATCAGGCATGAGTTGAGACTGCCCAGTTGCTATGGTGACGCTCTGTTCAAAGGAGGTTCTGTGCGTGGCGTTGGAACGGTCTGTCTTGACCCTGAGTTCAGACACCAGCTGCTGGGGACAGAGAATTATGAGTGCAAGTTGATAATGATAATTGGACCACAAGTCTTAGACCTGGTCGTCCTGCTTGCTAAAGAAACTTTCTCACAGAAAACCCTTCTGATCTTAAAACCTACACAATAAACACGCTAAACCAGTTCTTGGTTATTCATCCTTTATCAGGGGACCAAGAACCATGTGGCCTTAGCTTTTTCTTTGTATCTGTCTTTCCTCCATTCCCCACTGCCCCTCACCACTCTTGTAAAATAGTAGCTGTACAGTTCCCAGCAATTATTATTAACTATAGTCACTCTACTGTGTAACAGAACACTACAATTTCTTATTTTCAAGTAACTTACTACCCATTGACCAGCCTTTGCTCATGCCTAGATCTCATCTACTCTCTCAAGCCACTGGTAACCAGAGTTCTTCTCTTAACTTTTATGAGATCAACTTTTCATAGATTCCACTTATCTGTGAGATCATGCAATACTTCTCTTGATGTACCTGGATTATTTCACTTAACAAAATATTTTCTAATTCCATGCTTGTTGACACGAATGATAGGATTTCATTTTTTTATTGATGAATAGTATTCTGCTGAACATATGTACCACATTTTTCCTTATCCATTTATCAATTAATGTATGCTTCAGTTGTTTCCATGTCTTGGCTTTGTGAATAGTATTTCAATGAGCATAGGAGTGCAGATTTCTCTTTGATATATCCATTTCATTTCCTTTAGATATATACCTAGGGGTGTGATTGCTGGATCATATGCTAATTCTGTTTTTTATCTTTTGAGAAAATCTCATACTGTTTTGCATAATGGCTGTTCTGATATACATCATGACACACAACGCAAAGATTTTCTTTATTTCACATTTTTCCAGCACCTAGTATCTTTAGTTAGTTTGTTTTTTAATTCCTACCAATAAGGTAATATCTTATTGCATTTTTGATTGGCACTTCCTGAGAAATATCTATTTACCTATTTACTTCCTACTTTTTAATCTGGCTTTTTTATTGAGGTTTTCTTTTTGGTTCATTTTATATTCAGGATATTAACCCCTTGTAAAATAAGTAGTTTGCAAATATTTCTTCCCATTCTGAAGGTTACCTCTTTACTTTGAAGATTGCTTCCTTTGCTATGAAAAAAAAATAGTTTTATGTATTCACATTGGTCAATTTTGCTTTTGTTGCCTCTGCGTTTGAGGTCTTGTTCAAAAATAAGTTTGCCAACTTCAACATCCTGAAACTTTCCTCTCTTGTCTTCTTCTAGAAGTTTTATAGTATCAGGTATTACACTGAAGACTTTAATCCAGTTTCAGTTGATATTTGTACCTGTTGAGAGTAAAGAATTTAGTTTTATTTTCCTGCACTTGTATAGCAAACATTCTCAGAACCATTTATTGAAAAGTGTGTTTTCACCAATGTGTGATTTTTGTACCTGTATCAAAATTCAGTAGTAGAATAGAACAGAGAGCCCAGGAATAGTTGCTTTTATTATATTATTGCTATCATTGTTGTTATTCTCTCAGAGATGAAACAAATCTCCTAAGATTTGGAAACAGCATATAAGCCTTTTTCATTTTTCAAAGTCATTCTCTTTCCACAAATTTTGATGTTCCCAACTGTTTTTTTTTTCTTCTGGTTTATCTCTCTTTTCTTTCTTAGTACACTTTATTTTTAGAACAGTTTTAGGATCACAGAAAGATTAGGCCAGGACCTATATTTGTTACATATTTTCTTCTTCAACCCACACATTGCATTTCTCATTCTTAATGTTCCCTACCTGTATACTGTGTTCCTCACAATTAATAAACCAATGTTGACAAATCATTAAGATCCAGAGTCCATAATTTGCAGTATGATTTGCTCTTGGTGTTCAACCTTTTCTGGGTGTGGAGAAATGTCGAATGACAGGTAAGTACGATTATAACATCATATCCGGATATTTTCATTAGTCCAAAAATTCTGTAGTCTGCTTATTCATGTCTCCCTCCCTCCTTCCCTCTAGTCCTGGGCAACCATGGATCTATTTAAGTGTTCACTCTTTCCATAATTTTTCCTTTTCCAGAATGTCATTTACTTGTAATCATACAGTATGGAAACTTTTCGGATTTGCTTCTTTTACTTAGCAATATGCATTTGTTTCCCACATGCATTTTCATGGCTTGAGAGTTCGTTTCTTTTGATGCTAAATAATATTCCATTATCGGAATATGTCAGTATTGATTTATTCCTTTACTTACTGAAAGAAATCTTAATTATTTCCAAGTTTTCTAATAATAAAAAAAGCTGTTATAAGCTTCCATTTCCAGGTTTTTATGTGGTCTTGTATTTTCATCCCTTTGGGTAAATAACAAAAGTGTAATTATTGTAATTCCTATTAGTAAGGTGAGAACATGATTTATTTTGTAAGAATTAACCAACCAGTCTTTCAATGTTGATGTATCAATTTGCATTCCCACAATCCTTGAAGAAGAGTTCTTATTACTCCATGACTTTGCCAGTAATTTCACTTATCAGTGTTTGGGATTTGGGCCATTACAGGAGGTGTATAGTAATGGCTCATTATTGTTTTGATTTACATTTACCTGATGACCTTATCACTTAGAGCATATTTTCATATGTTTATTTGTTATTCATTTATGTGGGGTATGTTAAGGCCTTTGTCCCATTTTTAATCAAGTTGTTTCTACTTATTGTTGATTTTGAAGAATTCCTTTTATATTTTCAATGAGTCCTCTGCCAGCTATTTATTTTGCAAATATTTTATCTAAGGTTTTGACTTAATTTTTTATTTTCTCAACATCTTACACAGTAGATATTTTTGTTTAATAAAGTTCCAATTTATCATTTATTTTCCCATGGTGTTGCATTTTTTTATTTAAAAAGTCATTACAAAGCAAAGATAATTTCAATTTTCCCCTATGTTACTGTCAGGAGTTTTAGAGCTTTGCATTTTATATTTAAGTTTGTGGTACATTTTCTGCTATTTTTTTGGGAAGTATGTAAAGTCTTTATTTTGCTGTGGATGTCCAGTTATTGCTTCTCTAATTGTCATAAAGACTATCATTTCCCTATCTTATTGATTTTGCTCTTTGGTCAAAAATCAGTTGGTTATGTCTGTGTGGATCTACTTCTGGCCTCTCTGTTCTGATCCACTAATGTATTTGCATATTATTTCATCAGTATTATACAGTTTTGATTACTGTACCTTTATAGTAAGTCTTAGGGTGAAGAGATGTCAGTCATTCAAATTTTCTTGTCTTTCTATATCTTATTAGCTATTCTGGTTATTTTAACTCTCCATATAAACTTTCAAATATTTTGTCAATAGCCACAAAAATTTCTCCAGGATTTGTATTGGTGTTTCATTGCATGATTAGCTCATAATTGAAACAACTGACATTCGAAAATTTTTATGATTTGGATATGAGGCTTACAATATGCTCATGTAAGAAACAATGCAGAAATGTTCAAAGGTAAAAAGAATAGATTATGAGAGTAATAAACTAATCAGTGGATTAATGCTTCTGATAGATTAATGATTTGAAAGGAAGATGTAGAAAGTAAGTAAATGAAGTACATCAGTGGATATATGACTTTGGGAACTATGCTCTGTCTCTGGATCCTTGTTCTCTCTGCCTTATGACTGCCATGAGATGAACAGGTTTATTCTGTCATTCCCTTCTGCCATGATGTTCTGTCTCATCTCATGTCCAGAGCAATGGAAGCAATTAACCATGGACCAAGACCTCTGAAACTGTGAGCCCAAAATAATCTTTCCCTCCTTCAAGTTGTTCTAGTCAGATATTTTGGTCACAGAGACACAAAACTAACAAAGTAATATGGAAACCTTCTATCCATGATTTGGAGCAACTATTCATTTATTTAGTCGTTTTTTTTTTTTTTTTTTGACTTCCATTATTAGAATTCTGTAAGTTTTACTACATAGATCTTTCACATAACTTGTAAATTTGCTGTAGTCTCTTAGTATTCAGGAGTTTGTCAATTTTTTTTTTTTTTTGCATTTCATACATACATAATCATGTTATTTGTAAATAAGGAAAATTTTACCTTCCTTCCCAATTTGTATGACTTTTCTTGCTTTTTCTTTTTCTTTCTTTTTGTCTTTCTTTGTATTTTTTTTGTTTTTATTCAGTTAGCAAGGAATTTCAGAAAGATGTTAAAATACATGAATAAGAAAGAACACTTTTCCTGTTTTTCTGATCTTAGAAAAATTTGAGTTTCTCACATAACTATAATGTTAGCTATTTTTATAGATATAGGTTTTTATAAATACTACTCATTATGAAGTTGATAAAGTTCCTCTTTATTCTTCATTTACTTAGGTTTTTCATAAATGAATATTGTTCATGTTAAATGTTTTTCTGCATCCAATATGATTTATTTTTTGAAACCCATTAATGTGATAGGTTACCCTACTTGTATTTTAAATGCTGAGCCTACTTCTCAAACCTAGGATATATTACAGTTGGTCAAGATATACACTTCTTTGAACACTATCATGTTTAGAAATCAAAATTGCATATTAGACTTAAGAAATTCTATCATAAACTACTAATATAAAAATGGTGTGGTCAGTGGTTTCTGACACATGAAGAAAAGTTGGCTTCTGATTTTACTTCATAAATTTATATTCCTTACATTTTCTTTTTTTTAAAAAAAATAACAATTATACTTTTAGACAGAACAAGTAAATGCTGGCAAATAAACTGCCTTAAAATTCAAAGCAAAACCAGGGATTTTTTCAATGAACAAACATACTAAGCTCCATACTCCTTTATTGCCTACTTTCTGGGCTTATCTGCCATTGCTTTCAAGAAAAATAAAGTATAAAATATTTGTAGAGTAAAAATTGTAAGTTATTTGAAGAAACTATAAAAATTCATTAAACTCTTCACTCCCTCACAAACAGGCATGAAGCATAGGAAATCCTTAACACAGCTCTCTAACATTAGTGTAATATTCCTTTAAAGTTGCAAATATGAAAAAAAAATAGTGCAGATCAGAAATTTAAGCATCACACATAAAAATAATATCAACTAGGAATATATGTAAAAAAGAGGGTCAAATTCAAGAAACAATCTGAATCAACAATATAAAATAAACTTAGCAGTGAAGAAGAAATTGCTACAAGCCCAAAGAAAAATATACGTAACCAAATATACACGAATGAAGAAAATAGAAATAAAGAAAAGTAGTTAAATAGAGCAAAAACTATAGAGATTCAAATGTAGACATTTAAAATTAATATTATTACTTTTAACCAATTTATTCTCAGTTGAAGTCAGATCAAATGGATAAATATGTGTTATAAACTAAATTACCTGATGTAAATCATTCTTATGCACTGAATTCATCTGCCGATTGACATAAATTTTTATTAAAATTATCAAGATTTTATAGAAGAAGAATATGTAAGGGAAAGTGTCTGATATAGAATATGTCCTAGCAAATAACCTGCAGCAATAAAACAAAATTAAGTATTTATTTTCAATTATAATTCAAAATTAAGATTATTTCCTGAAACCCCCATGTCAGATTATCTTAATTACTTTTTAATATTTTAGCTAATAAGGAAAACCAAGGAGATTTTATGAAAGGGAATTTTCTATAAATTCTGTTGCCCAGAAATCAGACACAGAAATCGAAAACTATGTAAGAAGTAGAGCTTTCAAAATAAACACTATGCAAAGTTAAATAAAACCTCTTTGAGTGGAAGAAGCAGATTTGTAATGCAATCAGATGAAGTTTGAAAGTAATCTTATATGGAAGTCTGGGGCTGGATTGTTATACACATCAAATGGCAGCATCTACAAACTCACCCCTTGATGTCACTTCTCTTATTTCAGAGGATACATATATATATATATATATATATATATATATATATATATATATATATATTTCAACTTTATTAATATATGCTTTATTTTCAACTTCCAAAATATATCAGAATTAATGTACACATGCTTATTAAGAAATATAACTAACTTTCAAAAATATAACAGAAAATATGAGGAAATTTAGTTCAGGTCCATTAGTATCTATCAACATGAACACATAAAGCAAGCTTCTTATGGGGATCTTCTTCGACAGTATCTTCTATATGTCAAGGGCTGATTACTTTATATTTCACCACTTCCAACCTATTTTATGGAAAATATGTTTAAAATGATTATACTTGAAAATATTTGGGATTTCAGTGATGATTCTTCTTCACTTATGGGTTGAGTATATTTTCATGCAATGGAATCTGTTATTCTAAATGGTGTCATTTTAAATTGCATGTCATATCTTAATAAAATATTAGTAGAAATTAATTGTCCAGGCTAGATCTAGCAATGTTTCCTGTTAAATAATGGGATAAAAAACACTATTACTTATACAATAAAGATTTGAGATGGAAGTGGTAGCAGAAATATAATAATTGTCCCAAACAATGGAGTAATTAAAATAATTTTTCAATATTTATTTGGATATATTTGGTTTGCAAAATTTATACAACTAAATACTAAATATTTACTGGAAGATATGATAATTCTTTTAGTAAACATTCTCTTAGATGTAAGATTTCATTTCTTGCTTTTGAGATTTTCTTTTCCAATTCTTGCACTATTGAACAGATCAGACCTGGGTTGCAGATGTGATTATGCAGAATGCATATACTTTCTTTTAATTGCATATGACAATTAATTTAGGTGTATGAAAGTGATTGTTAACCTAGTCTAAAAAGTGCAATTTTTGTAAAAGCTGTAGAAAATGTCCACAGGAATTTTCAAATAGAGACTTGTAATTTCCATACTTCTTCTTCATTGAGCTATTCTCATTACTATAAACTCCTGCATAAAAATAATTACAGACCTCATCAGGGTATCAGAAAAACCATGTAATGAGCATGGAATACCTTAGTTCTATAATTATCTGTTCAAAAGTATAATTAAAGTAGTTTAATATTTTTCTTCCTTTCTTCTTGTACATATCAATGTTGAATTAATAGTATTCCTGCCATTTGAAAATAAATACAAATTTAATATAATATTTTGATCATGTGAGAGAATGCTGAATATCAAATTTATAAAACATATATTTTCCTGTATTAAAAATGAAAAATATCCTATTATGTTTTTCATTTCCACCTTAATAAGTCTAAATATTCTGCTTTAACTCTTTTGAAAGATTAGTACTACACTTATGTCTCTTTTCATGTAATTAATCATAAAAAGATTAGTAAATGAAAGTCTTACTAAGATATTGAACATAATAGATTTTAAATCACAATGTTATTTATTAATGATTACACTTGTTTACTGCAACTTTCTTGAAATGTAAGTGATATACAAATAATTGTATGTATTTTTTATGTACAATTTATTAAATTTATATATGTAATATATATTATAACCATGTATAATATGTATTATATACATATAAAATTGTGATACTATCACCACAATTAATTTAACTCTCATGTTCAACAGTTCCAAAAATTTACTTGTGTCCTTTCGTGTGTGCTGTTATGTTACTTGCCGTAAGATTTACTCTCAATATATTTTGAATTCTAGCATATTGAAATTGCTAATTACGGACACAATATTATATAGCAGATCTCTAGAACTTTAAATTTTTACTCACTGAACAACCACTTTCCATTTTATCCAGTTTGTTAGTCACCATTCTATTACTATAATGAAATACCGGAGATAATCAACTTAAAAAGAGGAAAAGTTTAACTTTGGAGGTTACATCCCATGGTATGTTGGTCCTATTGCCTTTGGCCATGTGACTAATCAGTACATTATAGCATGAGCAGATGTGAGTAAAATTGTTTGCATCTGGGCTGTAAAAGAAGGAGAAGGAAAAAGAGAAGGAAAGAAAGGAAGAAAGAAGGAAATAAAGGAAGAAAGAGGAAGGCAAAAAAAGTAGAAGTAGGCATGGGGTCCTATTATCCCCTTCAAAGCCATTCCTCCAATGACCAAAAGACTTTCCACTAAGCCTCACATGTCCAACGACCTCCCAATCCTGATATGTGTGGGCACTATCTTTTATTGATCTTGTGGGACACTTACTCAAATTATAGCAATCACTATTTTATTCTCTGTGTCTATGAATTGGACTACTAAGGATACCTCATATAAGTGGAGTCATGCAGTCAGTGTTTTTTGCTTTGGAGACTAGCTGATTTCACTTTGCATAATGTTCTCTGTGTTCATCCCATTTTTGCAAATAACAAATTCTCACCATAATAAGTCTAAATATTCAGCTTTAGCACTTTTGAAAGATTAGTACCACACTTATAACTCTTTTCATATAATTTCTTTTAATATAATTAATCTTAAAAAGATTACTATATAAAAGTCTTACTAAGAGGTTGAACATAATGGATTTTAAATAACCATGTTATTTATTAATTATTACATTTGTTTATTTACTTTTGTACACTGTTAACAAGAATGAAAAATGGTGCAGCAACTATGGAGAAAAGTAGAGATGTTTCTCAAAGACGTTAAAGATAAAACTACTTTATGATCTAACAATGATACTTTGGTACATATATCCAAAAAAATTGAAATCATGGTCTCAAAGAGATATATACACTTTCATGCTCTTTGTAACAATATCGACAACAGCCAAAAGTTTATTTGACAGATAAATGAGTAAAGAAAAATTGGAATGTACTTAATGAAACATCATTAAACAACATGTAACATATTTCAATGAACCATATGTTTAGGAATATTTATTATTACCAAGAGCACACCTAATAATTTTCTCTTAAATATTTGGTAATTATAGCAATTATTAGCATAGTAAGTCTTTCGTACAGCAGTAGTATCAGAGATTTCTCCTTTTATTTTTTCATATTGATATTATTTTCCTTTTCAGTCCTCCAACCCCCCCTCCCCCCAATTCATTCATTGTTTTCTGGAAAAATTGTTTATAAGTAATCCACAAAGGGGTGTCAGTTTGTTCTTTCCAAGACACATTTTTAAAATAGGAAAAACTTACCTAACTTCTACATATATAGGGCATTGTTTCTATTTCACATATGAGGAAATTAAGATGGTAATTTTGGGGTAATATTCATTATAAGAAAATGTATGATATTCAAAATCAGTTTTTTTATGGATTCCATAAATACTTCTTAATCTGTTTATTGAAGTGACTCTTCACCTTGTTGGAGCAGGCAAGGTATTTGATGTCAGCAATCCTCTTCCCTAGTAACTATGCTCAGAGGCTTGGATCTATTGAATTTAGCAGCAATCTCAGGTCAGCTCTTGTTTTTGATGCTGTGGCACTTTTACTTCCTTCATTTACCTGGCAGTGAGAAATTTAATGAATTGTTGTGCTTGCTGAAATATGTGCTTATCATCAGGCATGCAACCAAAATTGCCTTTTCAGATAGTACTGTTGACAAAATTAAAGTCTCACTATTTACTTTGGAGAACTGTCCTTGAACTCAGTTGTAATTTAGATGAGTCTCCATATTTTGCTCTTGTTGGTCATTTTTAAGACTCTCAATGGTCAATTTTTTCTGTTTATATAAATCATACATCCTGAAAATTATATCTTTTAAAATGTATCATTTTATGTTTCTGAAATGTCTGGCTTCACACCAAGGCAGTCACTGAAGATCAATTGTTCTCCAGAATAAGAAAAAAATCAGGTACCCCACACTCTGGAGCATTCAGCTGTCAATTTAAATATGCCATTTTTGCAGAAAAGATAGATACTTTCTGTGACATGCTGTTTTGTAAATCAAAATAACAATAGTGACAATAAAATAGTTTTTAATAACTGGATGCCTCCTATGGGTCAGTCAGTGTGCCAAGTGCTCTTTTACAAGCATTACCGTTAATCTGTGTGATAATATGTTAGTGTAGCGATTATCACTCCCAGTTCATAGCAGAATAACAGAGGTTTAGAAAGATTAAGAGATTTTTCTCAACATTTGCAGAGCTAGTAAATTGTATATTTTGCAATCTTAGCCCCAGGATGTTTGCCTTTAACATCAATAATCTGGGGACAACACACATATAAAGGGATATTATAAATGCATGGCATTTGAAATTTTCGAAGAAAGAATTTTAGCCATAATATGTTTTCTTGACATAAAGTCATTTACTCATATAATGGTGAAAAATAAGATATGATTAGGTCATGGTGCCTTGGAATGCTGCATTTCTTAGGCAATGAGTGGAAGAGTTTCTAGACTCCTGTTTTACATTTTTGTTTACTGCATGTCCATGCTACCCATCAATCTATTCTGCTAACTTCTGTGTTGTAGTGTCATTTGCTTCCTCCTCCTCCTCCTCCTCCTCCTCCTCCTCCTCCTCCTCCTCCTCCTCCTCTTCTTCTTCTTCTTCTTCTTCTTCTTCTTCTTCTCCTCCTTCTCCTTCTCCTTCTCCTTCTCCTTCTCCTCCTCCTTCTTCTTCTTCTTTTTTTTTTATAAGCAACCTGAGTGGTCTTATTTAGGCTAGTATGCTACTGGACACATTGAGACTTCAGTTCAGACTTAGATTCTAAGGTCCAGCCCTCAAATCAAATTAAAAAAAAAAAGAAAGAAATACGCTCAGTGAAGTATCCTTACTAAAATCAAATTGGATCTATCATTGACAACCAAGTATTATGGACTGTTTGTGTCTCTCCCCACCCACCACCAAAAAATTATACATTGAAATCTAATCCACATTGGAGGTGGGGCCTTTAGGAAGTAATTAGACCATAGGGCAGAGGCCTAAAAAATGAGAATTGTGTTCTCATAAGAAGTCAGTCCAAGCCCAGCCGGGTGGGCAAAGCCTGTAATACCAGTGACTTTGGAGGCTGAGACAGGACTGTGAAATCAGAGCCAGCCTCAGCAAAAGTAAGGTGCTAAGCAATTCAGTGAGACCCTGTCTCTAATAAAAATACAAAATGTGGCTGGGGATATGGCTCAGTGATTGACTGCCCTGAGTTCAATCTTCAGTACCAATTAAAAAAAGAAAAAGAAAGAAAGAAAGCTCTCAGATTTCCATACTCCAGACTATGAGAAATAATTTTATATTGCTTGTAAGTCACCCAGTCTTATATGATACTTTGTTACAATGGTCCAACTGACTAAAACGTTCAGTTTTGTTCCTTCCATACTAAAACCACACCTCCACATTATATTCCAAATAAAATATCTGGTAGACATCACTAGCTCATGTCTTATCATTAAACATTTCCAACCAGTAAAAAAGTCCTGCAAATTTTACATGTTTAGTATTTATTGACCCATCCTCTGCTACCCACTCCCTTCCTGTGTTGCTGCTCCTACATTATTAAGCTTTTATCATTTCTTATTTGATTTGTTTAAATAATTTTCTCTAGGTCTTTTTTCCACTCTTGTCCTGTCTCATCTCTTCACACATCTTCTATGTTGTGTTTTTCCGGTGCAAGATAATCATGTCAATTGTAGGTTAAATCCTACTAGTGTCTTCATGCTGCCACCCAGCATGAGACAGGATTCTAGTTATTAGTTGCATCTATCCATGTTTTTCCTCATAACCTATTTTGGAGACTAGAATAATGGTCTCAAAGATGGCCCTCTGTGAATTTTATCCTAATTCTCAGAATTTGGGATTCTGTGGCTTGAAATGGCAAATAGGACTCTGCCAATGTGATCTGGCGAGATGGTTGTAAGGAGGACAGACTATTTTAGATTATCCACTAAGCCCAAGGAAACCACAGGAGTCCTGAAAAGTAAATGAGGTAGAAGGTTAAGACTGAGATGTGACTAGAAAAAAATGAACCCAAAGATATGGGATTGCTTAGGAGGTAGAAATGGTTAGACTATATATGGTATCATAAGGACTTTGAAAAAACCATGCTCTGCAGACATCTCAGTTTCAGCTGAGAACCATGTCAGATTTATGACCTGCAGAACTGAACGTAATAAATGTGTGCTGTTTTAAGGTACTACATTTGTGGCAACTTGTTACAGCACCCGTTAAAAAAATAACTCCCCTATGATCCAGACCCCTGCATTACTTGCATTTTCCTGAGCTGACTAGATTGTTTGACAGCTTCAGGTGTGTGTTTTCTCAACTTTCTTTTCTTTTGTTTGAAATTATTTCCTAACACAATTACAACAGCTACCTATTCTATGTGTATTTCTTTGATCAATAATCAGATTTGAGCACTGTGTTCTTTTTTCTACCATAATATTCATTCCATTTTATTCTAACACATATTAAGCCCTTTTACTTTACACTTACTATTACTTCAGTTCTTCTATATTTGTTATTAAATTGTAGGAAGGAAATATATATCTCTTTAACACTTTTCTGCTGTAAAATCTGAATCATAGTGTGTGAATAATGAAAGCCTGATATTTTGTTTAAGACACAGAAAATATAAAGAATTAATTCAATGTTTCCATGTAACATAGTGGTTTTCACACACAAAAGAAAAGTCAGCTGATGTTACTGGGGAAATCTCTAACTTGAAGAATATGATCATCAAGCGGTTACTGCTTTGGTCAACTGGTGAGTGTGTATGGTGAGCGGGTGTGTAGTGTGTGTGTGTGTGTGTGTGTGTGTTTATGTGTGTGTCCGAGAGAGAAAAAGGGACAGAGAGGCAGAATCACATACTCACACACACACACACACACACACACACACACACACACATAGATAGAGAGGGAGAGAATTAGTGTTTGGAGACAGGCATCATAAAATATTTTTTATATACTAAAGCATCAAGAAGAAAATCCTCTTTGAAAAGTCTTGCTTTATACTAGTAGAATTGAAAATATGCGATTCATCTACAATGTTAAAATCGTGATTCAGAAAGAAGTCAAATTCTTTATCAATATATTTGTGAAAAATAGGTACAATTCAAGTGGAGTACCTATGCTGTTTCCAAATCCAGAATTTCAGCAATTCATATAAAAAACAGAACTGTTCCTTTTGAGGTTCAGGTATGAAAATTTAGAATGGGGCTGTCTACTTACATGTTTGACAAATCACTCTATGAATAATTTTGATTCCAAAAATGTAAAGATAGATGAAATTTTGTGATAGCAAAAGAATTCAGTTTATTTACTTTCTAATGTTCACATAGACACTAGCTAACAAGATAGGCAAAAGAAAAGCTCTCTGAAGATCTTCTTTTTCTTTTTTTCTTTTTTTGGGGGGTACTGTAAAACTCCAATGTCATTCTTCAAATTATATTTTCAGTTTAGAAGTTTTAATTCAGAGTTTTTGCTCACTCTGGAATTTTCTGGTATTTTAGAGTATTCTACATATTTCTTAGTATGATGAATTACTTTTATAATAAGCTAACAAAATAAACCTAGTCAAAGATGATAAAAATTATACTACCTACTTATACTTTGGTATATAAGTAGTTATAAAATCTGATGTCCATGTCTAGGCTGCTAAATCAGGGGATCTAAAGTTATTTTATGAACATATTTGGCAATTAATGGTAGAACTATGTCAATAAGAAAGATTCATTCACATTTCTCTGAGAATATATAGTTTCAATTATTTTCATTCACTCATGCATTCATTTAAGAAATATTTTTGAGGTCCAGTTCTGAATAGGTACTTTCAAAATATTAACAATATAATAGTGAATAAAATAGCTAAAATGTTGTAACATCATGGAAATTGCATTGTTATGTAAGCAAGCAATCCAAAAAGATTGGAACAAACACAAATGCAAAAATGTATAATCTGTTATATCCTTTAGTGCTTAGGAGAAAAATAATTTAAAAAAAATAACTAGAGAGTGTCAAAAATAAAGTGAAAATGTCACATTTATATTTTAAAAATCCATTATTAACAAGAGTGTGCATGGCCAATGAAATAATTTAAAGTTTGGAAGATATAAAAACAATACTAAATAAATGGAAATATATAATGTTTCTTGAATTTGAATATTAAAATATAATATGTTATTATTTAATATCAATACATGAAAATGAATATTTTCATCCTAAACTTGGTATCTTACAGAACTACAATATTATATTAAAATGTATAAATATTAGGCAATAAGTAGCTGAATGAATTTTAAACACAAAAGAGTAATTTATCTGTCAGATATGAAGTCAATTAAATCTGTATAGTGTTGCTACATCTATGCACACATAGAGCAATAAAACAGCAAGAGAATACAGTTTAAACTTAAGTAAGTCTGAAAAGTTGGCAAATGAACAATAAGAGAAAGTTGTACAAATTAGGGAAGAAAGCATTTGACTGCAAAATAGTTATCAGGCAAATGGCTCTTCATATTTAAAAAAATGGAAAAAAAATATTTATACTATGCAAGAAAACTCTAGAAGGACTAGGAATATTTTCATGCTGAAAGAAGCTTTAGAATGTTTATAAAATAATAGAAACCATTATTATGGTATAAGATTAAGGGAGATGAGAGGTAAGACACAAAATACAATCAACAAACAAAATGATCAATAAATTTGACTTCTTTTATAGGTCAAAAGGTTCCTAAATAGATGAAAGTTAAGCTCTGGTCTAATATGGTATTTTTATTTTTCTAAGCCTCTAACAAATATTTAGCCTTCTACAGATCAATATGCTAAAATATAATTTGGTAAGGGATGTAAACAGCTATTCTTATAAAAAGATGATCTGTACTTTTAATAAATAAAAACAAATGTTTAAATTTGTTTTAAATGAAAAAATGTCAATGAAAGAAAAGTTTGAATAAGTGTTATAAATAAAGCAATGATACATACTGTTTATGATAGTATTTATAGATGAGGAAAAAAAAATAAAGAAATGTGGGCAAGGGAGATATGCAAATACCCTAATATTTTATCTATATCTTTGTATTTAACTATTCTTATTATTAAGTTCTTAAATGTTTTTTAAGGATTTTGTTAGCATTTCTCAATGGGTTTGAGAAGAAAGAGGGTAAACTTACACATATTCAATTCAAAGATAGTTTGCAAAATTCTTACAAGTTTTTTTCTGCACAAGAATTTCAAACTTATAATTTAAGTAGATATCAGTAAAATACTATGATGCTTCTATCTGTTGAATATTTTTCTAACTAGAGGTTTATCAAATATTGGTAACTAAAAATGGTATTTTAAATCATAGTTGGTAAAAAAACAAAACAAAACAACAACAACAAAAAAAAAAACAAACAAACCCAATCACTGCACTTCACGGTCCAGAACTTCACCATAAAGCTTCCAAATTTGTCACTTGTATCTAACCTCAGGCACGCAGTAGGGATGAAACATTGCTTCAGTCAGATATGAACTCAAGTGTAGTGTTCCAGAGGACTAACATGAAAATGTTTTCAGCCTCCACACTCTATTAATTAGGGTTCTGCAAAAAGACTCCTATAACAGGATGAATGAATAGATGGATAGATGGAGGGATAAGTAGACAGATGATAGATAGATGATAGGTAGATAGATAGATAGAAATAATGCTATTGAAGGAATTGTCTCACAATGATGAAGGCTGAGAAGTCTCTCCACAGGCCATCTGCAAGCTGTAGAAACAGGGAAATAAGTCATGTGACTCAGTCCAAGGGCAAAAGGCTCAGAACCAGGGACCCTTATGATAGAACTGTCAATTAGAGGTCAAAGGCCATAGGGTCTTAAAGGTTTATGGGAGATAGGGCCCTTGTAAGAGTTCTGGAGCTCAAAAGCTGGAAAGCCTGGAATTCTGACATCCAAGGGTAGAAGAAGAAGGTAATTTTGGATACAGAAGAGAGATCAAGAATTTACCCTTCCTTTATATTTTCCCCTATCTTTTTCTCAACTGGATGGTGCCTTCCCACCTTGAGGGGAAATTTTTCCCACTTAGTTCATCACACCAAGATGCTCTGGAAATACTCTTACAGCCAAGAAATACTAATTTATCAGTTCTCTAGGTATTCCTTAACTCAGTCAAGTTGACACCTAAAATGAATCATGAATCATCATGCACACACAGGATGCAATTATGATTAGAGCTGAGAACTGGAATGAAATGGATGTCACCAACTGTTTCAAAACTTAGAAAATTATTAACTTTTGAAAAGTATACAAATTAAGAAGATTGTGTTTTTAAGTCTGTATTATAGAATGAGACATTCTCCAAGAGCAAGATTTCTATCCTGAGAGGCATTAGACATGGACATTTTGGTAAACCCCACTGTGAGCAATAAATGAAAAGGGTAAAAGGAGCATATGGTTTCCCGATTCAAATCCAAAATAAAATAAGAAATTATATTCCAGGGATAAAATGTATGAGAACTTGAGAAACTACTGAAACTTTTGTAATTTGCTGTGTGTAGTATTTTTTCTATTTCTGTTTTTATAGTAAATATTCATAGTAAATATTTCCACTAAGGACTATATTAGATAAGGGAAGAGAGATTTTTATGTATGCAAAAGAACGCTGTGGTTCAGTATTACTGTTCGAGGTTCTTTTTAATTTCTATTCACTCTCTCTAGTTACAGTACAGCTATGTTTTTTAAAGTCCTTGACTTGTATGTGTGTGTTTGATATTTCACATGAAGGCTATATGAAGGCTTGCACACTAGTGGTATGAAATAGATGTAAGTGAATTGCATTTTATGCAAACTGGAATTATGTGAAATTTAAATTTTATAATAGTGAGAACTAATAAACTCACTTTATTTGCAAATTCACATAACATGAATGTCTTGAGAATTATAAATTATTGAACACTTTCAAAGTTTGAAAGTCAAATGAAATGCAAATAGGGTTTACACAATTGTCACATGATGATAGAAATTCCACTGGCAGAGAAATAGCTGCCATTATTTTTCAGAATATCTTTAAACATCAGAATGCTCATGTGTACTAGAATATCTCTAGCAATGTTAGTGACAAGTGTTCATTTATTTTACTATTTACAGTTTCCATAGCTATTGATTATTTCTTTAATATGCTGAGGCATTAAAAAAGGTGTTGGTCCTACTTCTAAAAATATGGTACAACTTAATAAATTTGTCACAGAATTTAGAAGTGAAAAGTTCATGAGCAAGTACAAACAACTGAAATTTGAAGTTCTTTCTGTATGCAGTTGCCAACAAGAAACGAATGCACTCTGCTAAAATATATTTCTTTGAAAAACTAGAATTCTCTCAGAATTCACTATTATTTTATCAAAGATAACCTATTCCCAAAATATAATTTATCACTAACTTATAGATTTCTGAATTATAGAAGGCAATATTAGAGTGCTTTTTTTATTCTTATCCATATGTTCTTGTGTTTTTAAATCCTGGATTTCAATCTAGTGTTATGTTCATCTAAAAGGACTCAAGATTCATAGGTGAGTACTTAAAACTATTCTGAAGCATTATATCTCAAGACACACTGATTAAGTGCTAAATGGAGGGACAAAAGCATTTCTTCCATTATTCTTGACAAATGTTTAAAACTAGTCTTACATGCAATGCAAAATAAAATATAACTTATTCTAGAATTCTTTTCTGTATTATAATTTAGTTAGTCCTTTTAACACAAGAGGAATTTTACCCATTCTCAAAATAGAGATCCTCCTGATTTTTCATGTTGTGCTTTTTAACCTGTGAAAACGATTCCTGGAAATAGTCTTTTAGATTAGCCCCAGTATGTGGTTTTCATTAACCCTTCTTATTTATGCTTCATGTTTTATTTATTTTTCTAATTAGAAACCCAGCCAGGTTTAAATGCTGAAATCAGCAAGCGTGCTGAAGGGACCCACATTTTGTCTTCTGGAGTCTTAGGTGTGCATAATCAAGGCCCCTTGTAGAAATGCACGACATGAGCTAATTTTTATAAAACTGGAACAAGCCTCTCATATAATCTTTATAATACCATAAAACCTAATGTTATGTTAAATTATTTCTTTTATATTCTACAAGGACATTAGGAGGAGAAAAAGCAGTGAAAGGTACAGTCTTTTCTATGTTCTTTGAATTTCAATCTATAATGGACACCCTTTAATTTTCTTACTTTATTATCAGATAATTACAAGGTTTGAAATTACTACAACAAATAATATCTTTAACATTTTAACACATATAGTTTACAATCCTTTTAAATTATTACAAGCCAACTGCTTTTTAGCACCGATATATTTCCTGTGTAAAAGAGATATGCATTGGCCACCAAAACTCTTGCTTTCATTTACTAACAAAAGAATTGTTTCGTTTATGTCTGTTTTCAGACTTTTAAATATCAACTGGTTATTTATAACAGTGGTAGGGGTTCTCTCTTTCTCTCTCTTTTCAAACACACACATACTCACACACATACGCATACACAAACATTCACATACACACACACACACACACGCTCACTCACACACAACTGTAATTTTAACTTCCCCTTGATTTTACTTCATTTCCAACTGAATTATCTTTTCAGTGAATATTCAACAATAATATTTGTAATAAGAGCTGCTTCAAACTAAAGTGCAAAGCTCACAAATAAATTTATTATGTTACACTGTTTGTTCTGCATAAAAATGGTAGATACAAGCTGAAATAATTCTAAAATAACCTATTGTTTTAGCTTATGATGAATTTTGTGTTTTATGCAGAGTTATGGTTGCAAAAACCTCATTTTTTTACTCTAAAACAGATATCTTGAACCAGTTTGTGCTCGCCCAACCCACTAAAACATTCTGTCAAACATCAAAATGTCTGTTCTGATTCAACTACTTTTATTTCAGGCAAGTCCTTACAGTTATTATTATTCTAAGAGTTTTAACTTCATTTTCACTAATATCAGATGTTATTCCATTGCTTTTGTAGAAACTTGCAGGTATATTGCTTCATTAACTCTTGTATTTTCTCTATCAAATTGTATAAATTTTGTTTGAAGTTGGGTCATGGATTTTACATTATTGTTTGCTGTCCTTGTATAGTTAGTCCATCAACTAATTATTGAGTTATTGAAGCAATTTTATTTCTGCTTACATTTACTCGAGTCTCAACACTTTAAATGCCTTTGCTACTAATGACCAATGAATTCTTGCTGAGAGACCAAAGTCTCCCTGTCGCAGCATTGATCAGGAACGCATAAATATTTGTTGCCTAAGCAAACACAATATGAACAGTCTATCATTTATCTGACTCTCTAGCTGAATTTTTTTTTTATTAAACAATGATCTTTGGTTTCTTGGGGGTTTTCTCTAAGTCATGTGAATATATCCCTCATACCTGTACCTTGCTTATTCTTATCTTTCAACTAAGCAAAGTTCTTACTATTCTCAAGTCATCTGAATTTCAACCATAAATCAATGATTGTTCCACTTCCTTAAAGAGTCTTACTAGTAGTGATTTTCTCCAGTCTAAGGAAATTGGTTCCCGTACAGTGAAGAGCTATTCACTCTGTTCCTGGAGTGAATGATACCATCAGGAAAAATTAGAGTGTGTGCATGGTTGGATTTTGGAATGTTAGGAAAACATCTTTGCCTAGAAGTTGACATTTTGGCAGCCAGAGAGGAAGCATGGAGGGAATGGAAGAAGACAGAATTCAAATGGCCCAAGACTTCATAAAATATATTCATGAAATGTATATCAAAGGGTTAATGAGAAGTCATAGCTAGACTTTAAGCAAAAGTGATGGAACTTGGGTTGTATGCTTAAAACTGCTATATGATAAGAAAAAAATGTAACATTTGGCTTAATTTGTTAAAACTGATTTAAGAAAGGGATCCAATTTGAATAAGTTATAATCCTTGTATATATATATATATATATATATATATATATATATATATATATATATATATATAATATGTCAAAATATACTCTATATCATGTATACCTATAAAGAACAAACAAAAAATTTAAAAAGAGAAATAATCATACTGCACAATTTTTATATAATGCAAAAAATGTGACAGAGCTGAACACAGGAGATACTGAGGGAGTAAGTTTTAATTTGAAGCACTATTTTATATAATGCTAAATTAGTGTTTTCAACAATATAAAAATATATTTTAAAATTTCTTGGTGCATTGAGTACAATTTTGACAACACATAAAGCTGAAGTAGATGCACACAGTCACAAAATAAAAACATGTATCATGTTAGAAGAAATGGTTTAGTTCTGGATATTGTGCAAGATTAAAGATGACAATGTGGAGCTTGACGTGGGACCTCAGCAGAGCAGTTTAAATTTAGTAGCACAGGCATTGTTTCTCTCCTCTCCTGGGTTGTTAGAGAACTGAATTTCACTTATTTATTACAATAGTAAACTTTTTATATCACTGAATTTTATATTTGTTCATAGAAAAATACTATTTATAAATATATGTATATATTTATCATAAACAATTCTCTTTCTTTTTTGTATTAAATTTATTTTAGTCATGTGTGATATTTTAAAACTTCAGTTAGTACATGAATATAGCCTCACAATATTCATTCAATAGATATTTTTCAAAATAAGTAAAAGACATTTTTATATTACTTCCAGCATTAGGCCACTTTGTGACCATAAAAAAGCATTAGTATTTAGAAGTTTAAAAGGTACATGAAATTATTAAAATATCTGTCTATGCTTTTAGATAATACATATTTCTGATGGAATTTTTTTCCTCTAAGGCAGATCTAACAATAATGATTTTAGCCTCTGAATTGCATTGCATCCATTTTGAGGTTGGTTTTACCTTAATATCTTTGTAAGATGGCTATTTATGTGACTGCTCTGAGTGGACTTTTTATTATCCTCTTAAGTTAAGGTTCATTTTTACAGTTCTCAGAGATAGTAATTTATGGAACTGCTTTTGAAATGTTAAATAAGACACATCTTATCTCTGGTTTCTAGCTGTAACTCTTTTTACACAAATTGATTTAAAGTGTAATGTAATACATAGAAGCAAAGATTAGAAAAAATGAGTTGAGAGAGGATAAAGAAGGCATGAACTTTTCCTACCCATTCTCATGGAATAGAAAAGGAATTGAATGATGTTTAAATCATGAAGAAAGCCATTGAAAAAAATCAGATTTTATGCTATCTTATTGCCATCACCGGAATTAAATCATTATGGGGAAAAATGGTTAACAACTTGTAAGCACAGATATTTCAAGAAATATTCTGATATGGTTATCCTCACACATGCATATCTTTGTGTTCATATACTTAATACGAAAGAAATTTAAATATAACATTTATATCATAAGGGCATTTAACCCCACAAACTCAAGTTGGTTGTAGACTAAGCATAAATGAGGTATAGTTTAATCTGGAAATTTGTGGCTGAGGCAGTTAGAAACAATTGAAATCTTCACCAGGGTTTATAAACTTGTGTAAGAAATAATCAGTGATTTTCCCACAATTTTCAAATGTTCCTAAGAATGCAACCAAATGATTTTAGATGGAAACCAAGTGCTTAGGAATAAATGAAAAGAGAGAATTGGAAAATATGTGACTAAATACAAATCTTTATTTTAATTTTCGTAAGAAACATGTGTCCCTTTGAAGAAAACCTGTAACTTTGAAATGTGGTTTTTAGACACAAGTGGATGTATTGTTTATGACAACTAGGGTGAGTGTACAGGGAGCAGCAGATTCATAGAATTATGTTTGGCAAAGCTCTTTCATTATATTTCCATTATATTTGATAAAACATCACATAGTGTTAAAATAGATATCTAATTTATAATTTAAATTGTTAAAAAATAAAATAATAGATACATGAAAATGAAACTCTAAATGTGTATGTATATCTTAAAAAAACAGAAGTGTGGGTGTAGCTTAGTGTTAGGGTGCTTGCCTAGCACACACAAGGCCCTGAGTTCAATCCCCAGCAATGCAAAAACAAAAAAACAACAACAACGACAAAAACAAATTCTTAAAAAAAATAGTAAAAAAGGAACAGAGGAAGAAAAAATAGGCAAATAATAATTAATAAATTATAATTTTAAATAAACCCTATTTAATGATTGTATTAACTTACTTAAATATAAAATCAATTTTAACGTAATGAATAGAAAAAAAAAATAATGACACACTTGGGCACACCTGTAATCCCAGCAGATAGGGAGGCTGAAGCAGGAGAATGGCATGATCAAAACCAGCCTCAGCAACTTAGTGAGACTTTAGCAACTCAGTGAGATCCTGTCTCTAAATAAAATACAAAAAGGGTTGGGGATGAGGCTTGTGGTAAAGCACCCCTGGATTCAATCCCCGGTGCAAAAAATAAAATAAAAAGAAAGAAAGAAAAAGATATAGCAAGAAAACAGAACAAGAAAGCTGGATTAGCTATATAAATATCAAATAAGTGGCTATCTAACAAATTATAGTCTAACTTGATAAACAGTTTATTCATTAGGAACAAAAGCAATCCTGAATGCATATGAACAATGCTTCTAAACACATTAAACAAAATCTTCTACAGTCATAGATCTTAATCACTCTCAAGAAGTTATGAAACAACAATCAGTAGTAAAATGATGTGTAATAATGCTATCAATGACTACACACAATTTACATGTACTGAACAAAACAGCACAATGTTCTTGCAAATACATCTGCTTCACTTAGGATTACCTTGTGCTACCCTGACATAAATTGTCTTTAAACAGAGCATTCTCTCTGACCCCATTAGATTAAATACTAGTAATAATAAGTGTAAAACACTTAGAAATTAGCAAAATATTCTAAATTAATCATGGGTTACATAAAAACAAAAGGAAAATTTTCAAAAATTCTTGAACATAATAAAAATAAAAATACACCACATCAGAGTGAAGGGAGAGGAGAAATGTGGGGATAGGAAGTACAGTAGAATGAATTGGACATTATTACCCTATGTGCATATATGACCATATGACCAGTATGATTCTACATCATGTACAACCAAAAGAATGAGAGGTTATACTTCATTTAAGTATGATGTGTCTAAATGCATTCTACTGTCATTTAAAACTAACTAGAACAAATAAATTTTAAAAATTAATAAAATGAAATAAAAGGTAAAAAAAAAAAGCCACATCAAAATTTGGAGAAACATTAAAGACAGACAGTATTTAGAGGACAATTTATACCTTAAGCTTCTAATACTAGAAAAAGTAAAGGGGAAAAAAATCACTACTATGTCTCTCCACCTTAGAGGTAAGAAAAAGAAGAGAAAGGAATATCTATTCCTTGAAACTTTGGAAGTTTTTGTGCAAAACTACATTCACAGGAATATTTACATGGGAAGTATAATTTATGATAAATTCTTAAACCTCATTAGACTATGATGCAGATTGTGCAGATTCTATTTCTTGAATCAATTTTGATATAATTATTCTTGGTACTTTCAATTTTTTTTAATTTGTAAAATACTAGTTATTTTCATATTGGCTGTTAATTCTGATACTATATCCCTATTTTCCTTCACAATATCATGCATCTTCTCTTTTAGGTATTCAGTAGTACAAATTATTTTTTCTTGCCTTATTGCTTGCATGTCCTCTTCTCCCCATACTGAGGATTAAACCCAGGGTTGCTTTACCAGTAAGTCCTTTTTATTTGTAATTCTGAGTTACCCAGGATGACCTATAACTAGTGTTTCTCTTGCCTCACTCTCCTGAGTCAGAGTGATTACAGATATGCACCACATGCCCAGCTTTTAAGTTTGTCTTTTAAGATCTCACATTGTCTACTGTTCTTCTGTTTGTACCTTTTCACACGTGATATTTCACTCATCATTCTAAACTTCGAATTCATTATTTACTAATGAAGTATCTTTATTTTTTTATTACAAATTAGAATATTTTTAAGACCCTCAATTTTATTTATTTCATAGTTATTTATATGATGATATCAATGCATTCTAGGTATTTTTAAAGGTTCTATTATTTTCATCTTCTTTACTTTGTACATTCATAATCATTTTCAAAAAACATGCATGTAGTGTTATTATAATTTTATTATTAAATTCAAACAAGTGTAGATTGGTCAGATAACATGTTGGTAAGATTTATATTTTTTAAAACTTTGTTAAGGCTATGTCCTAGAATTTGAGGATTTTTGTAAAGGAAATATGCTTTTGATGAATATGTCTCTGTAATTGTTATACAAAACCTATTAAATATAATCTTTCATATCTTGTATGCATGTTGTAAAATGTGTTTGATCTATCTATATTCATGACAAATATATTGAATCTTCACCACACTGGTAAATATTATTAATTCTTTTTGTATTTTCTGTTTACCGTATAATGTGTTTGTGTTCACATGATTAAAATATGTTTTGCATCCTAAGGTAATTGAACTTATCATTATGCATTGATGGGCACTAATGATTTTTTTTTCTTTAATTCTCTTTTATCTGATACCAGCATAATTACATGATAGCATTTTTCATGTAAATTTGTTTTGGTTATTAAGTTTCTTAAATTTGTCATATTTGTACACTTATACATTGTGTGCCCTTAGCTTTCTTGAAAAGAATATGCATTTTCATTTGTAAAACTTTAATGGAGTAATCTTTATTTTCAAATAGAGAAGTATAATCCATTAAAATTGTTGATACATTCATTATGCCCTGTTTTGCAATTATTTTTGATATATTTGTAAACATGTTTGTCATAATTTATTCCATTTTTTTCTTTTTTCAGTGCTTTAATAATTTATAAATATTTCCCATATATTTTACATAACAAAAAATAACTTTGAAATATTATGCCATTTTCTCTTTCCCTAAACCAACATGATACTATCCAAATTTTCATTTTGACTACTATAAAAAATATAGTACCATTATAGTTTTTGAAATTTTCCCTGCATTTTTTAATGAAAGACATTCAATTTTACAAAAGAATTTCACCCAGCATTATGTGGGTTGGGTTATTTTATTCAAATAATTTTTCTCAAAAAATATTCCTTTGAAATAGATGAACTCTATATAGGGCAGAGGGTTGGAAGAGAAGGGAGGGGGCATGGGGTTATTAATGATGGTGGAATGTGTTGATTATTATTATCAAAAGTACAGGTATGAAAACACGAATTGGTGTGAATATACTATGTATATAACCAGAGATATAAAAATTTGTGCTCTATATATGTAATAAGAATTGTAAGGCATTTCGCTGTTATATCTAAATAAGAAAGAAAAAGAAAAAAGAAAAAAATAATAATCCTTTGAGACAATGAATGTTTTAGCATATTTGTTTTTCATCTCTTCACATTTGAATAAAAATTTGATTCAATATAAAATTATTGATTCAAAGTCATTCCCCTTCCTTTTTACTGTTTCTTTGTGGATATTTGTTGGATATAATTGTTATTTAGATCCTGTTTTGTGATTAAGTAAGGTTCTATTAAAAAAAATTGCCATTAGTTGGTAGCAACTATGGTAGCCACTCCTCCCTGACTCTGTGATAGAATTCTTGCCCTTTGTATTTTCAGTTAATGTAGAATCACTAAGTGTCTTGTTTATTCTTACTTCTGAACTATTCTAATTCCTGAATATGTAGGAATTAAAAACCGATTTTGTAAATACATTGCTGCTTCCTCCTCAGGATGAAATATTAATGTAAGAATGAGACAAGCTGTACTTGGATATGACACCAAAAGCACCATTGTTTAAAGAAAATAATAAGAAGTTAGAAAAGATGCTGCTTGAGGATATTTAAAAAAATTAGATTTGCCCTAAGATATGATCTCAAAACAAAAGTATAAATATTTCAATCTAGAGTAGCAGCATATTTAAAGATTCTCAGTATCACTAGGAAAATGAAAATTACCCCTAAAAGATACCACCACAGACATATTGAAAGAACTTCAGTAAAAACAACAAATTTCAAACACTGTTGAAAAGAATGCAGAGCAACTGAAATGTGCTTATGTCCTTGCTGGGAATGCAAATGGCACAGATCTGTGGAAATATTTGAGGGTTTTTTGTTTTTCTTTTTAATGTTTAAAACTATACTTATATAGTGCCTTAAAATTCAAATGGCATATAATTAACCAAAATAAATTAATATCTAACTTCACAAAAAAAAAAAAAACTTTTTTATGAAATTATTTATAGCACCTTTTTTTAAAAAATAATTATTCCTAAATCAAATGCACTTCAGCTGATGGGGAGACAAACTGAGGTGTAGTGATATAATGGGGATATTAATCATTAATAAAAGTGAGCAAATTGATGACATATGAAATAACAGGAACAAATCTTAAATGCCTTATGATAACCTAGGTAAAAATCCAGACTGGAAAACTTGAGTACTCTATGATACTATTTATACAAGATTTTGAGCCAGGAAAAACTAAAATGAAACAGAAGTAAGTGGTTGTCAAAGGCTATGGTGGCCAGAGGTTTTGACCAAATGGATATACTGCTCAGCAAATATTTGTAAAATGAACACACTCATGAAGCCACTACACAGATCAAGGAATGACTTATAATCAGCATCTCAGAAGTCATAGTCCCTACATGTTACAACTACCTGACAGTAAGCTATCACTCCAACTAACCCTATTAAGGAGTTTACCCCTTTGTATAACTAGCATTAGACAGCATGAGCTCTTAACATCTTCTTTCCTTTTCTTAACACCATGTTTGTGAGATTCACTCAAGTTCTTACTTCTGTCACTAGTGTGTGATTTTTCTATGCCATATGCAAATTCATTGTATGAATATATTGATTTATTCATCTATTAAATTGTTGCTGGCATTGCTGGCATTCACATTGCTATCAGTTTTTTTTGCTTTTATGAATAACATTGCTATGAACATTTGAGGGAAGTTTTGTGTTTTTTTTTTTTTTTTTTTTTTTTTTAGTGGTATTGGGGATTGAACACAGGACCCTCTACTATTGAGACCTTTGCATTTTGTTTTCAGACAGGCCTAAGTTAACAGGCTGGCCTTGAACTTCTAATCCTCCTGCTTCAGCCTCCTGAGTTGCTGGGATCTTCCCGCATCAGACTGATGAGTTGTTGGTATTACAGGCATGGACCACCATGCCCAGTTTACTGCATAATTTTAATATGGGAACATATGGACATGAAGGACACATTTATAGTATGTATAGTTAGGTTTGTTAGAGTGTGTCAAAAGTTTGTATCAAGTGGCTGGACCAATTTAACATCCTATCTGAAATGTATGAAAATTCCAGTTGCTCCACCTCATCACTAAAATTTATTTTTGTCTATCTTTTCCTCCCTCATGTTATGGTAGGTATATGGTATGATTTCACTGTGGTTTTAATTTACATTGATGACTAATGAGGATAAAGAATTTCAACCTCATTATGTACACATAAATTTAGTAGATATAAATCTCAACTCTATATAAATCTCATACCTGTAAATGTTGTATGTATTTTAATTAAGACATAAGTCATAAAACTTGTAGGTACTTCAAAATAGTCATTTATTATAAGTTGTTTTATTTAAACATTTATTTAAAAGTAATTTTAGTACAAGTAAACATTCCTCAATGATTACTAAAAGGGTAATGATTGAACATTTCACTCATCAAATGATTGTTTTGCTAAGATTTTATTCTCTTTTATGATTGTTACACCCACTTAAGCAGTATAATCTTGGTTAGATAAAATGTAGTTCTGATAGTCTTACACATTTTCCCATGGGTGCTTTTTTTAACTGAGCATATTAAGAAGTATTAGGTATATTAAGAAGTTCATTTTTATGTTACACATGAGGAAAGAAAAGAGTCTCCTGATAGAGGCAGAATATTATTACTTAAGCACTCTAACCCTGGGAGAGCCATTAAATGAAGCATAAGTTAAAATTATCTATGTTGCTCTCTATTCTTTGGTAAACACTATAACTGTCTTTTCACATAATACATAGGAGAAAATATTTATCAGCCTTGCATTTAATTTTCTTCATGGAAATCATAAGCATTATCCCAATCACTAAATAATGAGATAATAAATCATATTTCTTAATCATCTTTATTATAGTGTCTTCTTAGAAAGTGGATACTAGTGGCTTCACCTTATTATATTAGCTTGAGTGAACCCCCACTTATGACTACTGGAATTGTTTCAATTTACCTGACTAATTAATGTAACATAATTCGAGATTTTCAATGCACTTGTCATTAGTATAAGTCAGTAATAAATTATCTAACAATAAAATATAATAATCTATGTTTTAAAATAAAAAAGTAAACAAAACCAAAATTATGTCATCAGAAAACTGAGAATATATTTTGTTTTTTATTATAAGAATTCTATAGTAATTTGAAAAATATACATTTTCTCTTTATTATATATTGCTTGTTCAATTTAATAATTACATTGATAAGTAGACCGACAAATTGAACTGGTTCTTGTTTCTTTATCCTGAAAGGAAGTACAGAATTTTTTTAAATGGTCAATTAAACTATTTGATGACATAACATGTATCACTTTTGCTCAAATATATTTGACTCTTTTCACTTAAACATAGGGTTAGGAACTCTGCACTTTAAGGAACGGAGACTAAATCAATTTCACAAGTATTTAAGAAAAGGTCTTCTGAGAAATCACTGTTCAGGTCCTTGGCCCATTAGTTGATTGGGTTATTTGTTTTTTTTTTGTTTTGTTTTGTTTTTTTTTGGTGTTTAGTTTTTTGAGTTCTTTGTATTCCCTAGAGATTAGCGCTCTATCTGATGTGTGAGCGGTAAAAATTTGTTCCCAGAATGTAGGCTCCCTATTCACCTCACATATTATTTCTCTTGCTGAGAAAAAAACTTTTTATTTTGAATTCATCCCATTTGTTGATTCTTGGTTTCAATTCTTGTGCTATAGGGGTCTTATTAAGGAAATTGGGGCCTAGCCCCATGTGATGGAGATTAGGGCCTACTTTTTCTTCTATTAGACACAGAGTTTCTGGTTTAATTCCTAGACCCTTGATCCATTTTGAGTTAACTTTTGTGCATGGTGAGAGATAGGGATTCAATTTCATTTTGTTGCATGTGGATTTCCAGTTTTCCCAGCACCATTTGTTGAAGATGCTATCCTTTCTCCAGTGCATGCTTTTAACACCTTTGTTTAATATAAGGTAGTTGTACCTTTGTGGGTTAGTCTCTGTGTCCTCTATTCTGTATCATTGGTCAACCAGCCTGTTTTGGTACCAGTACCATGCTGTTTTTGTTACTATTTCTCTGTAGTATAGTTTAAGATCTGGTATAGCGATACCACCTGTTTCACACTTCCTGCTTAGAATTGCTTTAGCTATTCTGGGTTTCTTATTTTTTCCAGAAGAATTTCATAATTGCTTTTTCTATTTCTCTGAGGAATGCCTTGGGATTTTGATCAACGGATATATAAAAAAATGCTCATCATCTCTAGCAATCAGAGAAATACAAATTAAAACTACTCTAAGATACCATTTCACTCCAGTAAGAATGGCAGCCATTATGAAGACAAACAACAACAAGTGCTGGTGAGGATGTGGGAAAAAAGGTACACCCATAACACTGCTGGTGGGACTTCAAATTGGTGCAGCCAATTTGGAAAGCAGTATGAAGATTCCTTGGAAAACTAGGAATGGAACCACCATTTGACCCAGCTATTTCTTGGACTATACCCAGAGGACCTAAAAATAGCATACTATAGGAACACAGCCACATCAATGTTTATAGCAGCACAATTCACAATAGCTAGACTGTGGAGCCAACCTAGATGCCCCTCAATGGATGAATGGATAAAAAAAAAATGTGGTGTTTATACACAATGGAATATTACTCAGCACTAAAAAATAATAAGATCATGGCATTTGCAGGGAAATGGATGGCATTAGAGCAGATTATGCTAAGTGAAGTCAGCCAATCCCCAAAAAAACAAATGCCAAATGTCTTCTCTGATATAAGGGGGGTGACTCAAAATGGGGTAGGGAGGAAGAGCATGGGAAGAAGATTACCTCTGGATAGGGAAGAGAGGTGGCAGGGAAAGGGAGGGAGAAGGGGAACTGCATGGATGGTGGAAGGAGACCCTCATCCCTATACAAAATACATGTATGAAGATGTGAGGAAAAAAAAAAAGAATAGCGTTACCTTAGATTAGGTAGAGAGAAGTGATGGGAGGGGAGGGGAGGGATTGGGGAGATAGGAAGGATATTAGAATGAAACAGACATTATTATTACTGTGTGTATATATGTGAATGCATGACCAATGTGATTCTGCAGTCTGTACACTCAGAAAAATGAGAAATTATATAAAGTCTGATTCAAATGGATCATATGTCAAGGTCATTGTACTGTCATATGTAACTAATTAAAACAAATTTTAAGAAAGGAAAAAAAAAGAAAAAGGTCCTAATAGTAAAATTATGAATATATGAAAATGTTGCAAATTTCACATTTCCTTAGAACTGAAACTTTTATTTCAATGCTGTTTTTCTATTTGTTACTGTAATCAAATGCCAAATATTCCCTTTCATATTTAACTATAATTAAAAGTAATTACAAAAGTTTTTTGTTTGTCCAATTTAGTGATAATTTTAACTGAATACAATATTATATATTATGTTGAAATGTAGTACCCTTAATATATACTTAACCATTATCCTACATTTTCCCACATTTTGTGTTTTAGTATTTAAAAACAGATCATGTGCAGTTGTATTGAGGCATAGTGAACCTATAATAAATTTCACATATTCACATGTAAAAATTGATGCCTCTAAGCCTACATGTAAGTTTGTGTACCTGTTAGTACAATGAAGGATGCAGTTAGGGCCATGATTGCCTTGAGACCCTTTCTTCTCCTTTTCTATCTCTTTCCTCTTTCCCAGGCAACAATGGAACTGAGCTTATTTTCATCATTCTACGTGTTTGCATTGTTAAAATTTCATATAAATGAAATAAAACATTGCATATTATTTTTGTCTGTTTTTTCTTTATTTAGCACAACTGATATCAAACCATGATATAGTCTCTATTGGTATTTTTATTTTTATTATTTAATAGCATTTTATTACCCATTAACCTGCTGATTTATTTTTTTCCTTTAATTTAGTGCTATTACAAGAAGGTGATTAAGAAAATCTATATTTATTAATTAGAATATTTCCATGGATAAAAATGTTATTTTTCTTATTTATTTATTTATTTATTTCAATATGAACTTATATTCATTTTTCATTCTTTGAGGTATAATCCAACTCATTTTTTCTCTTATTACTTCAGTTTGACTATTGGGACTTTATCAAGTTGGCTTATGGTTCTGTCTGATATGTTGCCATTTTATTTTATTGCATTTCATTTTTTTTTTTTTTTATTGTAGCACTTTCTTATATTCTTAGACCACAAAATGTTTTAGGTTTGGTGTACTGTATTCCTGATTTACTTTTAGAGTCAACCATCTTTCCAAAGAGCTATGTTTCCTTTTTTGGGGGGATGGGGGGTACCAGGGATTGAACCATGTACCCAATGTGAACTGAGCCACATTCCCATCCCTTTTTCCCTTTTACATTTTATTTTGAAATGGGGGTCTCATTAAGTTGCTTAGAGCCTTGCTATGTTGCTGAGCCTGGCTTTGAAATTGTGATCCTCCTGTATTAGCTTCTTGAGCGAGCCTATGGGAATACATTTAAGTCCCTTCTGCTAGCTTGAAGTTTAATTTGTTCTCTTCTAGTTTCTTAAGGTGCAGTTTTAGATTTTTGCTTTAAGACTTTCTGCTTTTCTTTTCACTACTGAATGTTTCTAATATGTGTTGCATTATTTGCTTTCCAGAAACCTTGATATATTATAATTTCATTTTTATTTGATTCACAGTGTTTCTTTTTTTCAAAGTTTTCTTGAGATTTCCTTCAAGACTTGTAGGCTATTTGGAAGCATCTTAATTTTTAAGTATTAGTTTCAAATATTATCTGAAACGGTCTTTCTTTGATTCTGCCTGCCAACCAGGTACATGCCTATCCTATCAGTTTAGACCAATTGGCTGCCCTATGATCACGTCTCACTGAAGGATTCAAGATCATTTGTGAATTTATATTTTATTTTATGGTTTGTATATGTGTGTTTTAAGGTCAAGAATGATGCTGTTTTTCCATTTTTCTACATTCTTAAGCAGAAACCAAGAAAATTGTCTTCATTTTTTATTCAACTTTTTTCTAGATAGAAAATTTTACACTACTATCTTTAAACAAACACACACACATATATATTAATTTTACAAATTAATATTCTACAGATATTTATATACTTATAATTTCTTTTTCATTTTTTTTAAATGCCATGCACTTATTTTTATTACTCTGTATATGGGTCTTTTTCTCTCTGGGGGCTTTTGTGCTTTTTCTATTTACTACTGGTTTTAAGCAATTTGATTATGATGGGTTATGTGCTCATCAAAAATATCTTATGGATATTTCTTATTTTTTAGAAGTTTTGAAAATTATTTCACATACTAAGATTAATGAATTCATACTTTTACTGAAATATGGAACACTTTGGGCACCATAGGTTCAAATGCTTTTCTTGGTCCTCTGTATCTCCTCTTCTTTGGGGATATCATTGCATATATTTTATATATATATATATATATATATATATATATATATATATATATATATTAATACCAGAAGATCTTCTGGTATTAATTCATGGTACATAGATGGTCTGTTGTTTTTTTGGTAGCCTTTATGTTATTTCTAGCTTATTCTGAATAATTTCTATATATATATATATATATATATATATATATATATATATATTCAAACTTTCTGATTTTGTCTTCTAAAATGTCTAATACAAACTTAATACTAAATAGTAAATTTTAATTTCAGACATTTTAGTTTTTATTTCTGGAAATTTGATTTGGGAGATTGTTAAATTTTAAATTAACACATTTATTATGTTTATTTTTACTTCTTGAATATGTGGAACAGCAGCTTTCAATCTATGCTAATGTCTTTCTCTACAGTATCAATTATCTATTTCATTTGGGTTCTGCTTCAACTGATCCACTTCATTGTCATTATTTTACCTACTTCTTTTCATGTAGTAGACACTAGAGATTGTGAAACTGATCTTATTTAGGGATGGATATTTTTAGAAACCTATAAATATTCTTGAGCTCTTCTGTAAATTCTCAGTTATTTCAATTTGGTTCATGGAGTCTTCTTTGCCTTCCTCTTCTTTATAAAGTGAGCTGAGAAATGTTTCCTCCATTCAATTTTTTTTGCACAGTTTGTACAGAATTGGTATTATTATTGCTTAAACATTGGTACATTCATTTGTTTTCTCTGTTTGAAATGTTATAAAGCTTCCTGTTACACTTACATAGATATATTAAATGCATTATCACATACCTACTATATAGCAGCTTCATTCTTAATGTCTATACATTGGACACATCTCAAGTGATCATTATCAGGACAGCCAATATTTTTACAATGAATACTATTTATGAATAAGAGAAACAAATTACTGATGTAAAAAACACGATGTACTTTATCTACTGTGATCCTGGGATCCATTCTTGGATACAGAAATTATATGAGGATAGATAAATGTTCATATTAAAAGTTCTTAAATTATCAAATAATTAAAGAAATTTGGTGACTAAAATTTATGAAAGAGAATTCTGGAACAGGAATAGCAATTCCATCCACTATTGACTCATGAGGCAAAGGAGGAAATAATTAATGAGGAAACTTAGGGTCCAGGAGAGTTGTGATAATGACCTTAGTGTGGCTGCTGAAGGCTGACACACACAGCTGCTAAGAAGAGACACTGTGTAACCTGTTTTCACTAAAAGACTTGAGAAAAGAACCAACAAAGCCAGAACCACAGACATTGCCTCAGTGATAGGGAAAAGGGGGATTAAAGGTGAGACTACTGGCATCTTCAACATCATGACATCCAGTGTAATGAAGATTGCCCTGAAGCATCGTAAACTGGTTTCAGTCATTGCCATGCAAAAAGGAGACCATTTGCAGAAAATAATCACTTGTTTCTCCTTCATACTTTCAGGTTGTCCCAGAACCCTCTGTTGCTACAGGTTGAAGTTGAGCAAAAGCAGAATGTTATTTGTAAAGTCCTGCCCTGATATTATTCAGCAGGGCAAGACAGGTGAGCTTGCCTTGAAGGGAAATATGTTAATAATATTTATGAGATTATTATTATAGTTTAGATATTAAGTGTCCCCCAAAAGCTCATCCCCTGATAGGGATTAACTAGGTGGTATCTGTAGACAGGAGGGATTAACTAGGTGGTATCTGTAGACAGGGAGGATGTGGCTGGAGGAGGTGGGTCCCTGGAGGCATTATGCCTTTGGGTTAAATATTTTTTTCTTTGTTGAAAAGAGTTTTATCTCTCTCTCTGCTTCCTGGTACTATGTTCTCATGCTTTCCTCCTCCACACACTTCTGCCATAATATTTTGCCATACCCTGAATGCCAAGAAATGGAGTCAGCTGTCTATGGACTGAGCCCTCTGACATGGTGAGCCCCACAATAAACTTTTCCTCCTTTCAAATTGTTCTCATCTGTTTTTTTGGTCAGAGCAGTGACATACTTACTAAAACAAATATCAACAACAACATATTGAGGGGGAAAAGTGTAAACAGAAAAAATGCTGATTGTCTGGTTTTATTTGTATGGAATTCTGGAAGACATATTAAATTTATAGCAACAGAAAGCAGAAAATTACTGCCTGAAGATAGATAGATTATGGAAGGGTATGCAAGTACATGATGAGGTCGTGAAACTACTCTGTCTCATGAATGTGGTAGTAGGTATGTAAATGATTTTACTTGTTATGACCCACTAATAGTATATATGCATGTCATATACATGATGCAATGTATATATAAATAACATTAATTAAGTTTTAAAAATGAGAAACCTGTATTATTTCTATATAGCAGCCAAAATAAAACAAAGTTACCAACTTTCAGTGAATGTACAGTGTCACATTCTTTTCAGTAAGTAAACACTCATCCCTCATTTAAATAAATATTTTATTAAATGGATGCATACAGTGTGCTGCCTTTCCCACTCACTATCATCTTTGAACACAATGTTTTTAACGCTTGAATATTTGGTGATAATGTCCATATCTATGTCAAATCCCATGGCATTTCTTGCAATAGAAACACATTATGTTATGGTTTGGATGTGAGGTGTTCCCCCAAAGCTCACACGTGAGGTAATGGAATAAGATTCAGAGGAGATATGATTGGTTGTAAGAGTCTTAACCTAACCAGTGAATTGATCCCTGATGGGATTAACTGAGTGGTAACTGGAGGCAGGTGGAGTGTGTCTGGAGGAAGTGATTAATTGGGGGCATGGCTATGGGGTATATATTTTGTATCTGGAGAGTGGACTCTCTCTTCCTGCTTTTCGTCACAATTATGTAAGCTGCTTCCCTCCAACACACTCTTTTGCCATGATGTTCAGCCTCACCTTGAGCCCTGAGAATGCAGCTGGCCTTCTATGGACTAAGAACTCTGAAACTGTGAGCCCTCAAATTAACCTCTCCTCCTTTACAATTGTTCTGGTCAGGTCCTTTAGTCATAGCAGTGAAAAAGCTGACCAAAAGACATTACAATTATTGGGCTTTATAAGTCATATTTTGTATTTTTAGTATATTCATATACTTTTTTTTACCAGTTATTATAGACTGCAACTATTATGACATGGACATATTTTGATTTCCATTCTCATATATTTTATATCAAAACTCTAAATATTTTAGTTTTCAAATACTTTTATCTTCTTGCCTTCTTCATAAATGATTTTCAAACTTTCCACCATACTAGGAATTTATTCATTTTCTCACTCCTTAACTCATCCCAGTCACTGTTCTGATGTTCTCTGCTTCCTTCCCAAACAACAAGGATGTTTTGCCAGGTGTGATGGTATATACCAGTAATCCCAGTGGTTCTGGAGGTTGAGGCTAGAGGGTCACAGAGTCAAAGTGAACCTCAGCAACTTAGCAAGGCCCTCAAAACTTAATGTTTTATAAATAAATAAATAAAATATAAATAAATAAATAAGTCTGGGGATGTGGCTCAGTGGTTAAGTGCCTATCAGTTCAATCCCCAGTACCAAAGTGGGGTGAAAGGTGATTTTTGCTAAAAGGGCACAACTGCCCTATGGAACAATTGGGTTATTCTTTTAGGTGAAATTTACACATTCCATTATTCAAAGTTCCCCCTACTTTTGTTTGTTTTATTTTAGGCAATATTTTTTTCATATTACCTATGTACATTTAAATCCAAGAACAGATAGATAGCTATTGTCTCTTTATTGCTTTGGGTTTTTTTCCTAATTTTATCACTTTGACATTAATTCATTGTGGTCTTGGGAGAAAATAGGATACATGATCTGCAAAATTAAGTTTCAAGGTCTGTATCGTATTTAAGATGTTCATACATGTGGAAAAGGTGATTATATTTTTAGATATCTTTACACAACTTCCTGAAGTGCAGTAATGTATGTTTAGTCATTTTATAACAGAAATTTTGAAAGAGCATAATATTTCAAACAAATAAATATTCACTGCTAAAATATGTAATATAATATATAGTTTTATAGTTATTTACATTAGCAAATTAAACAATGATTACAAAAGAGGCATATCAATAAATATTTACTGAAATAAACTTTCAAGATATATTATTTTTTAAAGCTGTGGAAAAGAAACTAAACTGATAGAACCAAAATAATAGACAAATCCACAATTAGGTTTGGAGACTTCAACAATGCTATCTCAACAACTGACAGAGTAAATAGGCAAAAATAAGTAAGGAAATAGAAGAACTGAGTTAGATCAGCCTTCTAATAGAAATCTAGGGAACATGCCATCAAACTACAATAGAATGCACAAGTTTTTCAAAGACCCATGAAAACACGTGCTAGACTAGACCATATCCTGGGTCATAAAGTATAGTTGAACAAATTATAAAGAGTGTTTTTTAACCACAGAGGAATCAAGGTGGAAATCAATCACAAAAAGATGACTTAAAATTCTCCAAACCTTTGGAACTAAACAGCACACACACAAAAATAATCCATTGTTCAAAGAGAAAAACTCAAGGGAAATCGGAAAATTCCATTGAAATGTAGAAAACTATAACATGTGAAAATATGTAGGAAAAATTTAAAGTATCTGGAAAGAATATTTGTGGCATGGAATGCATATATTTCAAAAGATGAAATGTTTTGAATCAATGAATTAAGATCCTAATTTCAGTAAACTGGAAGTGCAAATAAACCCAAAACAAGCAGAAAAATCAAATAAAAATAATGGAGTAGAAATGGATAAAATGTATACAGAAAGGAAAAAATTTAAAAAATTAGACGAGATTATTGAAAAATAATAAAATTGGCACATTTATAACAAAGCCAATAAAGAGGAAAATAGAAAAGCCCCAAATTACTACTATCAGAATTAAAACATCAAATATTAGTACAGACCATTATCAAACAGATAATAAGGGAAAATACTACTGACAACTCTGCATACCTAAATTTGACAACTCAGGTGAGATAGAACAATTAATTCAAAAGCTCAAACTACTAGAATTTACTAAATATGAAATAGATAATTTGAATAGTCCCAAAAAAGAAATCTGGGCCACATGGCTTTACTAGAGAATTGTGCTAATTGTTAAAAGAAAGATGAACAGTAATTCAACCTAATCTGAGAGAGAGAGAGAGAGAGAGAGAGAGAGAGAGAGAGAGAGAGAGAGAGCACAATAACAAGCTTAACTCATTCTAAAGGAGATCCAGCTGCTTTTGGGAGGATGAGACTCCCCAAATCCTTGGACTATCCTCCTGTACAGTGTTCTCCTGTACAGTGTTTTTGTATGCCTGGGGTCTTTGAGCCACATCAACAATGTTATTTAAGCTAGGGCTTTGCCCAAGGCATACAATAACGGTGGGACTCAGCATGATAGGTTTTGAGCAATACCAGTAATGTGACATGGGGTGAGGCCTTGAGTTATCAAGAGTCCAAAGGTCTGACAGACTGTAAACTGAGTTCACTCACATGAACAATCAGTCATGTCCATGTCATGGATCAACAATAAAGATTGACCCTGAGGCTTGATGAATTTCCCTGTTTGGCAACAACCTGATTGGGATGAGATCAACAGAATGACTATATTTCTCTCCAGACTTCTTTGACCCATGTGTTATTTATAAATATGTTGTCTGATCTCCAGAATGTTGAGGATTTATAGATTATCTTATTAGCTTAATTCCATTGCAGTCTGACAACATATTTTATAAGGTTTACATACTTTTGAATGTTTTAAGTTGCTTATGGTTCAGAAGGTTGTCTGTTACTGTTTTGTTATCTTGAGAAGAATATGGTACTCTTCTGAAGTTTAATGGAGTATTTGGTGAATGTTAATCAATGCAAGTTGTTTATTAGTGCTCTTTGAATCAACTATAACATTACTGATTTGTGGGTTTCTTGTTCTATCAATTACTGAAAGTAAAAGAGGAATATTGAAGTCTCCAACAATACTAGTGTATTTGTTCATTATTCTTTTCAGTTCTATCAATTATTGCCAGAGGTATTTTGACTCTCTTGTTATGTGGATGCATATATGTTAAGGAATAAATCTCCTTGAACAAGAGAGACCTTTAGCATCAATAAATGCTTCTCCTCATTCTTGGTTAATTGCCCTGTTCTGAATTCTCTTTTGTTTGAAAATAATTTAGCTGCTCTAATAGTTTTTAATGCAGTGTATGCTGTACCTTTCTCCATACCTTTATTGTTAACATGTTAACTAAAATAGAACTTACTTTCATTCTTTAATGTCTGGCTAATGTCAATGTGTCACATTCTACATTGAATAATGTGACAGTTAAAATTTTTCTTTTACTCTTTCATAATTTATAAAGTATTTTTCAATTTTAAGGATAGAGTCTCAAATAAAAAAAAAAGACTTTTAGGAATAAGAATTAACATGATATGCATAATAATATACTACTTTGTTTGAGCCAATAATAAGATTATTAAATTCATAACATGCAAGGGGAAAATTATATCATAGTGTGGAATATATATAGTGTAAAATTCTCCATAAGTTCAAACTTGTGAGTCTTGAAAGTTTAAAATCATTGCAGAACATGAAGGGTAATATTAATGATTACCTTAAAAGATCAAATGCTTTTATTCATCCTACATATGCATTGTGAGCAACAATTCAGCTTCATTATGATAAATTCATTGATGATGAATTGCGCTATAAATATTAATTTAATGCATTTGCAATCTTTTTCAATTTGAGCATTTTTTGGGTCATAAAATTATATATTGTCATAAAATCATGCATACTTTCTGTATAATAAACAGTAAAAATCATTTATGTCATAATTAGTACCCTACAAAGTTTTATGTGTCCAATAAAAGATATTACAAATATCTATTTTTGAGACATGCTGATTTAAGCATTGGAAATATTTGGTGAATAGCCGATGCTATTCTGAGCTATAAAGAGAATATCTCAAGCTTTGACCTTTTCACTGAAATATTTTTTCAGTGTCAGTTAATATCATCATACACTTTTTCCTTCTTAGTCTGTTAAAATGCTAGATTACATTAATTGGTTTGCTTATATTGAGCTCTTATTTCATCCTGTAAATTAAAGGCCACGGTGCATAATTGTTTTTTACACAGTCTTATATATAATTTGTTAAAATTGTGTTAAGAATTTCTTTCAGTTGCAGATCATTATCGTACATCATTATGGGGTATAGTGTGAAGTCTTGTTATATTTATACATTGCATATTGATCTACTATAAACAAAAAAAATATCAATATCTCTCATATACTTGAATGAGAAAATTCTCACCATAAGATAGCGTTCACTATTACAGCTTTTATTTTTTTTGCCAAGATTTTTCTACTTTTCTTTCATTCTCATTGAATTTGTAATTAAATTTGTAATTTGATGATGGGTGCTGTAAAATTATTTTTAAATTATTATAATATCTCATTGTTTAAGATAGCATCAGTTGATTGTCTTTTTTCACTCAAGTTGTGTATTTATTGCACAGGTTATTTCAATTTTATTTTGGATATATCATCCAAAATATTGAGAACCTCAGAGTCTTAGTACATTCTTTTAACAGGAAGTGACACTATTTGGATTTCCACTGGTTATTGCTTTAATTTTGTGAATTTTAATTTCAAAATCAGATTAATTTTGAGAAACTTTGCAGTATTTTGTGTTGCTCTTGTTCTTCTGCTTGGATTATTTGATTCTACTGGAACAAATTACTGGTTGTCAAATTAATACTTATGCCAAATGAAGAGGTAAAAGGGGTTTCTTTATCTATAACATTATATGATTAGGCTGGTAAGTTTAAAAATAATATTTTTGCCAAATTTTCACTCTTTTCTTTTTATAGCATTTAAATGACATGATGGTACAGAATTTGTGTTATTTCCCTGAGCATCCATGCCCTCTTGAAGAGGATCTAACATGTCCTAAATACATAGCAAGTATGTTTAAGTAAGCAATTAAATTTAAGCATTCAATAGAAGATTGTTTTAGTATTTCTTTTCTACTGAAAAATTAACTTGTCTTAGTTTGTATCATAGCCCTTGACCTCAAATGAGAGCACTATATAGAATGAGTGAATCATTTCCTAGTGCTATTTTTATAATATTTAAAAATATGTGAATGTTCCACATTTGGATGCATGGGGAAGCTTCTGTCTGATTCTATGATAAAAAGTCTAGCCAATAGAATTTCAAACTTTCATAGGCATAAGTTGTTGCTAATAAGAAAGTTATTATGATTAATCCAACTAAGTGTTATAAATTTAACCATAAGGAACTTATTGTTCTATCATTAACATATCTAGAGCCAGCCATGGTGGTACACACCTATGGTTCCTGTTTCTTGGGAGGCTGAGGCAAGAATATTGAAATTTTGAGGTCATTCTGGGCAACTTAGGGAGACCTCTTCTCAAAATGAAAAAAATAATTAAAAAAAAGTGCTGGGAACATAGGCTCAATAATACTGTTCAATACTGCCAAAAAAAAAAAAGTAAAAAAGAAAGTCTGAAAAGGCAAACCATAATGGATTGGCCATGCTCCATTATCAGTGGATACAGATTTTTCTATTTTCTCTCTGCTAGTCTCAACATGTACTTTATATTTTGCTCCATGATGGCTACCTCCAACATCTGCTGACATATTTTGGTTATTTGATACTTTCTTACCTATTATTCATATAGTTATCTGAACTTTTCACAATACATTCATTTGGAAATTGAAATTTTAATTGGAATTTAATAACTTCCATTTTAAAAAGGCAGACAAAACAACAGACCTCAGGGAATTTGAGAGAATGTATCAGCTTTCCTTCCATCTCTTGCAAGATATAGCCAAGAACTATGCAGATGTAGATACTTAGGGTGTTAATTTAGTCTCTAACGTTTTCTCCTTCCTATTGGCATATTATAATTGTTAAATAATTTTGTCTTTTAAAAATTCTTGAATTTGAGCTAGTACAAAATACTTAAGTTTGCATTCAAGGACTGTTTCAATTCAACCTATTAGATGTCCATGCATTTTTACCCAGAATACTGTGTAAAGGAATCAAGGAACTAATGAATCTTTCCCTAACCTAACCTAAGTAGGATTATTATTCATACAGCAGTCTTACATCCACACAGTAAATACTTTACATATTAAAAGGCTGATTAATGTAACGCTTCTAGGATACCTGAACTGATTGAACAGTTCATTCTAAAATTTATCAAACCATGCTATGATGCATTTTACTAGTACATACATTTATGGATTTTAATATACTGATTTAAATGATATCATCTTAATATTTTGAATTTCACAATGTGCATTCATAAATATCAGTTCTATTGTAGCATGTAAAAAATTACAGCAACTTAATGTACTTGCTTTGTCTTCTCTCCCTTTAATAGAAAAACTACGGAAGTGGAACTTAAACTATTTTTTCTTATAAGAAATGCTACAATCCTTTCATTAGGCCGCCTACAGTGAAGGGTAATGAAGCCATTTGAAAAAGGGGACCAAAAAAGTTTTCCTTATAGGGAAGCAAATAAAAAAAATCTAATAGTAGCAAAAATAAGAGATAAAAAACTAAATGGCTACCTTGTCAACATAGCACAGAGCTTCAGTCACTGGACCAGTCCTTGAAATAGGATAAAATATTTCATACAGGAGATTTGTGGACCCCCTATCATTTACATACCCATGGCAGAAAAGAGGATGGGAATAAAATAAAGCCATGCAATAGGAACTTAGGATCAAAAGCAACAATAATTTTGAAATGTGAACTTTAACATTCAGCACTATTTCTTTGTACAGACAAAATACTAACCCCTAGGTCCATGGCCTAATAATATATCCTTGGATCTGGCCAACCTTAAGTACAGAGGTTTGGCATCATCAAACCTATGGGATAGGAAGACAGTAAATCAAGCACTGTCATGGATATGCCAACTCACATATCTGCTGAGAGAACTAACTGAAGTCAGAAAAAAAAATGTAATCTCTTTTCTAAATCTAGTTCCCATTATCTCACATATTACCTTTTCCTTTTTATATTATCTTCTATGTAACTCCCATCCACATCTTACTCATTAGATATATTTGATCATTTCAGAGACAGAAATTGGGAAAATGTATGTGTACTTACAACTCACATATACAGACAGAAACATAAAAAACAATATATTTATTGGCAATCTAATACTTCATTGTTTAATCTGGTAGATTTCCCTATCCATATTTGTGATTGTACTATCAAATTGACAAATCTGACTTCTATCATTTTGATGTCTTTATTTACTGTGGCAACATATATTTCATTATTAAAAGTTTCATAAGTTTAGTTATGTGGTAAATGGCAATGCTTCATATTCACTGCCCAGTTGGTCATTTTAGTGTACAGAACTATGTTAGAGATTTATATATTGAGCTTTTATTACCTTAGCATGTGTGTAGGTCTACTTTCAGAACTGTTAATAGTTAATAGACTGCATAGTTTATTTTAGACTTTACCTATGGTATGATACATTCTATGGGTTTTGACAAAATATAATAACATGAATTTTTCATTATATTATTGTATAGAATAGTTTCACTATGGTTAAAAAAAATCATGTTCTGACTATTAATCATTCCCTGTATTCTGATACCTGGAAATCACTGATCATTTTATTTTCTCCCTAGTTTTGCTTTTTAAAGAATACCATATAGTTAGATTACAGAGTATGAATCCTTTCAGATTGGCTTCTTTCACTTAATAATAGATAATTACATTTTCTCTGTGTCTTTTCATGGCCTGACATCTCTTTCTTTCAACACTAAATAATGTTCCCTTACCTAGATTTATCACTGCATATTTATCCATTCACCTACTCAAGGGCATCTTGATTGCTACCATGTTTGGAAATTATAAATTAATTTGTTATAAATATTCATATGTAAATTTATTAATCCATTTTCTGCTCCTATAATAAAAATCACACAACTAAGGCTGTGAGATTTATAAAAGAAATGGGTTAATTTTGGCTCACAGTTCAGGAAATCCAATGACATGGCAGTGTCATCCACTCATGGCTTCTAAAAAGAGGCTCATAGTTGAAAGTTTGATATGATTCCTTTTGAATTTCTACATTTGTTTCTTGTGCTTTTGTGATCACATTTTTAAAAAAAAAATCATTGCCTTGTTCATTATTATGGCATTTGGCGGGGGGGGGGGGGCGTTCATCTTGTAGTTTCATGGTTTTGATTTTAAGAGTTAAGAGTTTTAGGAGTTATCATGTATTATGATTTATCAGATCCTTTATCCAATATGTCTTTTGCAAATGCTTTCTCTTAATCTGTGGTTTTCCATCTAGTTTTTTGCCGCAGTCTGGCTGGGCACAAAATCACGAGCCACTCACAGCCTTGTAGATTCAAACAGCAATTCTTTATTCCCGAACTCACACCGGCACTCTACACACGTTCTGGGGGAATCCACATTCTGGGCCCAATTCACATTCTGGGCAAAATCCCAAATACTCTCTCAATCCCGTGAGAACTCAATGGGAACTCAAGGAGCAGGCGCGCCTGAGGCAGCAGGATACACCCTATTCCCAGCAGGGTACACCTTAAACCTGGAACTGCCCTAAACCCAGATTGTCTATTTTAAGTTTATCTTTGGGGGATATATACCCCTTTCCAATTCCCTCTTTTTACTTTAATAAGTATGTTTTAATAGCTTGATGAGCTCTTTCAACTATGCCTTGTCCCTGTGGATTGTATGGGATTCCTGTTATATGAGTAATACCAAATGATGAGGAAAATTGTTTAAAAGAGGTAGAGGTATAGCCAGGACCATTATCTGTTTTTAACTGTTTAGGAACGCCCACAGTGGCAAAATTTTTAAGCAATGAGCTATAACATTTTGTTTTTCTCCGGCATGAAGGGAGCCCATCAAAAATCTGGAAGAAGTATCAACTGTAACATGTAAATATTTTAATTTTCCAAATACTGGCAAGTGTGTGACGTCCATCTGCCAAATATGGTTAGGTATCAGTCCTCTAGGATTGACTCCAAGATTAACTTGTGATAAAAATGTCACACAATTTTGGCATTGTTTTATTATATGTCTGGCTTGTTCCTTAGTTATTTTAAAACGCTTTTGTAAAGTATTAGCATTAACATGGAATCTTTTATGAAAATTTGTAGCTTCTTCTAGTGTAGAGAAAATATGTATGTCATGTGTAGTTTTATCTGCTAAATCATTGCCCAAACTAAGGGCTCCAGGCAATCCTGTATGTGCCCTGATATGTCCTATAAAGAATGGATCTTTTCTGTCCCAGATTAGACTTTGTATAGTGGAAAACAAAGAGAAAATAGGAGAGGAAGGAGAAATCCTACCAGCATCTTCAAGGGATGCTATAGCATTAACTATATACTGACTATCAGAAAATAAATTAAATACAGAATCTTTAAACATCACAAAAGTTTGTAAAACTGCATTAAGCTCTACCTTTTGAGCCAATTGTTTGGGTACTAAAAATGTAAAAGTTTGATCAGGTGTAACTACTGCTGCTGTACCATTATTTGACCCATCAGTGAATATATTTGGAGCATTCATGATGGGGGTTTTTCTTGTCATTTTTGGAAAAACTACAGGATGCTTAGACCAAAAAGACAACAAAGGATTAGATGGTAAGTGATTATCAAATGTAACATTAGATTTACACATGATTATTGCCCAACTATTTAACTCATTAGCTAACTCATCAATTTGATCCATAGTATATGGAATAATAATTTTATTGGGAGAAATTCCAAACACTCCCTTTGATGCTTTTATTCCTTTGAGTATTAATTGTCCTACAGCCTCAGTATACCTAGTAAGAATAGTGTTAGGAGAGTAAGATAAATGTATCCACAATAATGGACCTTCTTGCCAAAATACTCCTGTAGGAATATTTTTTGTTGGTAGTACAATAAACAATAAAGAAAGACTTATATCAGTTCTATCCAAATGCATATTTTCCATATATGTTTCAATAATTTTTAATGCCTTTCTTGCTTTTGGAGTTAACATGTGGGGTGAATCTGGATCTGATGGACCTTTTAGAATATCAAATAAATGTCCCAACTCTCCTGTTGGTATGCCTAGATAAGGCCTTATCCAATTTATGTCTCCCAATAACTTTTGAAAGTCATTAAGTGATTTGAGTTGATCTACTCATATTTGAATTTTTGGTGGATGGACCATGGTTGAGGATAATAGAACTCCTAAATAATTAATTGGAAAATTTAATTGTACTTTATCTATTGCTATCTCTAGATTATAATTTTTAATAAGTTTGTAAGTGTGGCATAAAATTCCAGCAATGTTTTTTTATCTTTATGTGCTAATAACACATCATCCATATAGTGAAATAGTTCAGGATTTTGATTTCTAAGTGGCTGGATTGCTTTGTTAATATAGATTTGACACTTAGTTGGACTGTTAGCCATCCCTTGAGGGAGTACTTTCCATTCATATCTCTGATCAGGACCTTCATGATTTAATGCAGGGATAGTAAATACAAAACATGGACTATCCTCGGGATGAATTGGAATAGAAAAAAAAAAAACAATCTTTAATATCTATAGCTAAAACATACCAGGTTTTTGGCAAAGCAGACAATTGAGGAATCCCTGACTGAGCAGGTCCCATAATAACCATCTCATTATTAGTGGCTTTTAAATCTTGCAATAATCTCCATTTACCAGATTTCTTTTTGATGACAAAAATGGGAGTATTATGGGGAGATATGGAAGGTTGTATATGTCCCTCCGCTAATTGTTGTTTGACCAGATCATGGGCTACTTGAATCATTTCTTTAGTCAAGGGCCACTGAAGAACCCACACTGGTCTTTCTGATTTCCAAGTAATTTTGATTGTCTCAGTGGCCCTTTCTGAAAATCCAACCCATGTCTGTCTGTTCCTTGATCTATTTGTATTGGTGCTGCTATACCTTGTTCTTGTTCTCCTAATCTTTTTTTCTTTCCTAAAACCTTGTCTAGCCCTAGTAGTGGGCGCATTAGGATTGATGATATTTGTTAACGTCAAATCTAATTGATCTAGGACATCTCGTCCCCATAAATTTATAGGATGATGATCCAATACATATGGCTGTATAGTTCCTTCACATCCTTCAGGATCCTTCCAATCTAATACCATTGCACTTCTATGGGGATTAGTTGCCACTACTAGGCCTCAAAGCGTTTGAGTGGCTTGTTGTAATGGCCAATGTTTTGGCCAATCTTGACGAGATATGATGCTAAGGTCAGCACCTGTGTCCAGTAGCCCATTAAAGTCATGTCCTTGAATATTTAGTTTTAGCATTGGGCGAGAGTCTAAATTTAAAGACAGCATAGCCCAATATACACCTGTGGAGCCTAATCCCCTGGAACCTCTTTCTACACTACGGCTGGAAAATTTATCATGTAGGCTGGGTATTATTAACAACTGTGCTATTCTATCTCCTGGTGAAATTACTGATATACCTCTTGGAGAACTAGCTATAATTTTTATTTCACCTACATAATTGGGATCAATTACCCCAGGACTTATCGTAAGTCCTTTTAGTGTTGAAGAACTGTATCCCAATAATAAGCCTACTGTTCCTTGGGGAAGAGGTCCTTTTACTCCTGTGGGAATGATTTGAACTCCCATCTCTGGAGTTAGTACTGCTCTGGCAGAGGCGCAGATGTCCAACCCTGCGCTCCCTCGGGTTTGTCTGATGAGGGATTTAATGGACAATGTGTCCTGGGCACTACCCTGATGGTGTTGCTGAGTTCCTCCACTGCCCCATATATTTGTGGTTGTGGGCCCCGGAGCATTGGGCCCCCCAGTCCGTTTTTTTGGCAATGGAGCCTGATGCCTTTCTCCATGATATCGTGGGTAAATACCTGGTCCTTGTCCATTTTTTGATAAGGGAGTACCCTCTATGGTGGTTTGAGAACAGCATTCATTAGCCCAATGTCTCCCTCTACGGCATCGTGGACAAATACCAAGTATTCTATTCCTTTGATATCTACTTTTGTTAAACCCTCCTCCTATAGGGCAATTCCTTTTAAAATGCCCTGTTTGTTCACAATTGTAGCATGTTTTTGGCCTGGCATCTAAAGCCTGTTGTACTGCAGCTGCCAAGACTTGCCCTTGTTCATTAATGCCTCTACATAATTTAATATATGTGTTTAAATCTTCATGTCTCCATGGTCTAATGACCTCTCTACAGCAACGATTTGCTTTTTCATAAGCCAGTTGTTTTATTAATGGCATTGCCTGTTCTGTATCCCCAAAAATTCTGGAAGCTGTTTGAAGAAGCCTATCTACAAATTCAGCGTAAGTTTCATTAGTTCTCTGTATTACTTTAGATAGCTGACCTTGTAAATCTCCATGTCTTTGTAAAGTCTTCCATGCCCTAACTGCATCTGCAGCAATTTGTGCATATATAGCAGCATCATATTCAATTTGTTGCCATTGACCCTCATAAGGTCCTTTTCCTAACAACATATCTAGATTTCTTTGAGGGTAACCGGCTGCTGCATTTCGCCTAGCTGTCTCCATGCAAAATTCCTCATTGGAAACCTTCCATAACAAATATTGTCCTCCATTTAGCACAGATTTACACATGCTAGCCCAATCTCCTGGCATCATGTCCAAGTTAGTAATGGACTCGACCATGCTTACCGTGAAGGGTGCTTGGGGACCATAGGTTGCTACAGCCTCCTTTAACTGCTTCACTGTTTTAAAATCTAAAGCACGGTGAATTCGCTGCCCTCCTACCTGTTCAAATACAGAGCATGCTAATCTTTGAGGTCCTGTCTTAGGATCCCATTTATCAACTACGGGGTTTGAGGGCCACACAGCTGTCTCCATAGGTGGGGCTGTTGGTTGAATTACGCCCTCTGGTGATAAAACAGAGTTAGTAACAGCCTCCTGTTGTGGCCTTTTTCCTAATAACCCCTTTTCCTTTAAATTTTCTTCCCCCGTCTGACTAGCTCGAGAGACCTTCTTTTTTGCTTGATCTAAAATGTCTTTCTCCATGGTCTGAACCTCTAACAATTTACTTAACACCTTTTCCATTTGTTTTTTACTAATTTCTAACCTACTATAAAGATAACGGAACCCAATAAGATATCACAAAACAAAACCGAAACGAATGAAACAAAAACGGAATAAAAAATCGTTGAATCAATTTTCTCTTCCTCAGGGCCGACAAACTTCAAACCTTTAGCCAACCATTTTTCCCAGTTTGCCTGAGAAATTTCTAGGGATAGGCAGCTTGAAACAAAAACAAATTAAATCAAAACAAGAACAAATTGTTTTTTGAAATGCTCACCCATTCTCTCGCCTTCCCTCAGGGGTGAGCAATTTCACTTACCTCTAAGTTTCAGACGTTCTGCGTACAGGCCACCAAATGCCGCAGTCTGGCTGGGCACAAAATCATGAGCCACTCACAGCCTTGTTGATTCAAACAGCAATTCTTTATTCCTGAACTCACACCGACACTCTACACACGTTCTGGGGGAATCCACATTCTGGGACCAATTCACGTTCTGGGCAAAATCCCAAATACTCTCTCAATCCCGTGAGAAATCAAAGGGAACTCAAGGAGCAGGCATGCCTGAGGCAGCAGGATATGCCCAATTCCCAGCAGGGTACACCTTAAACCTGGAACCGCCCTAAACCCAGATTGTCCTAAACCGGGAACACCCTAAACCCAGATCTTCCCTAAACCTGGATCCGCCCTGGTCCTTGAGCAAGGTCACCTTACATGCAATGTCACTGCAAATGACCTGGGTCATGCCATGCGTCATTCTTACTTAGCAATGGCCCTCTGCAGTTTTTCTGTTTTTAATAGTAATTCAGCAGAAATTATAAGGGTTAAAGAGCCAGATACTTCATAATGATAGGAGTACTGAAATGGTGAGAAGTCCTCCTTTGTATGAAATTATTTTTGCCCTTTAAGCAGTTAAAAGTAATTATTTATTGATAGTTTTATGTGAGAAATTGGGAAGGAAGGAAGGAAAAGACATAAGTAGAAAGAGAGGCAACCATTGGGAATAGGTTGGAATTACAAAGAAGATTGAAATGCAGTTCTGAAATGACTAATGCCTTTCAGTCAAAACAATAAAACATGCACTAGTAATATTAGAAAATACAAAGAATTTTACTCTAGGTCTCAGATTTGGTAACATTTCAGAGTCACCACAGAGATAATTGGAGTTATGATATTTGGCTTTTAAAAATCTCTTTTATTTTTAAAATAAGTTACATAGGAGTATTGAAGGACTTGAAAATAAGGCATACAAATTTTTGTTCTGTTGAAACTCTGAGGTTCCTGTTTGCAACTATTCTGCCATACATGTTTCTTCTGACACAAACATCCCATAGGACATCTGATCCAATATCCAGGGGTAAATGTAAGTGGTGGTGGAGGGGAATAGAAATGAGGAAGGAAGAAAAAATTAACAAGCCCAACTTGCCATCATGTTGAACCACAATTTTTAACAACATTATCAGCAATAAAGTGCCGCAGCCTGGCTGGCTGGGCAAAATAACCGGGGGGGGGGGGGGTGACGAGGAACTTGTGTAGATTGATACAGCAGGAGTGGAAGCCATTTATTGTAGGACAACAGAGGCATTTATACATTCCACACAGCTTATCTTAATTAACATAAACTAGATACAGCAGTCAACCAATAAGGAATCTCCACAGTTAATGGCTCACTGGCGTTACTTCACAAACACTCTGGCAAAATGCCAGGTGCCATCCAGACTTGTTTACAGACTCTAACATTTGCCAGGCACCATCCTGACTTGTTTACAGACTCTAACAATAAAGTACTTCCACTTAAATTCTAGTAATCTCATAATAAAATTATCACAATATTTCTAACATTTTGTATTAATGCACTAATAAAGTACATTATTCTGCTATTAGAGTCTATTGGAATTCTAACTTAGACCCTGAAAGAATGTTTTACCATGTACTGCCTAGTAAATCGAGCTTTTCCAACTTTGGATGTATGCACATCATTGCCATTTCTAAAACGTCAGAAAGGACTTCCTGTCTAGTTTATAGCTGCTGATGTTGCTTTAAATCGATCATGTAAATATAATTTAATATAATATAATTTATTTTAAATTTCACTTCTTTTATATTTTCTGAGTGTGTAGTAATGATTATTCACAATATTTTTTCCTAGAAACTTTAGAATAATTGGCTAATAGTCATAGCTGGTAATTCTATGACTCATACATGTATTGCAGATTTATTTTTGTGCAATGTGTGTACGTTGACCTGTCATTTATTTGTGTGTGCTGGGGGCAGGAGTGCTGAAAGAGAACTGGCTGGATGGAATGAATGTAGCACCTAAATGGATCACCACCAAGTGACCCTGAAAAGGGGGACCTCAATCAAATATCCAGGCAAAAAATATCACTCAACTACTTTTTGTTCTCTAGAAATTGTAAACCTAATAGTCATTTACAACTGGATGAATTTCAGCTTGGAGCTTATACTTTATGTGTGATACTGTAAAACTGTGTAAAGCTGTGTCTATACCCCTGTGTGTTGTGGTGTTACCCATAGATAGAGTGTGTGAAGGAAAATATAGGAAATGTTCAGTAAATTTCAATATGGTGAATTTCATTTAATATTTAGATTATTGGGGAGGTAGAAAACTGTTATTATGTCTTTTATAGACTTCTATATTCTTCTGTACACTTGCTGGTCCTTTATCCCCTTAACTTAATTTAGACTATATTTCTGTGCTCCAGCCATCCATACTATTTTCTTAATGTTTTTCCAGCAGTAATATAGATTTGCATTCAAAGCAATTCCTATTGAACATGGCATCTTTCAAAATCTTAATGCTAAGGAGTACAGAAATCTATATAGCACCTTGTTGTCTTGTACCCAACATATAGCATGACATTAGAGGATAAGCAATGAGAAGACTGCATAGTAGTGCAGGCAATTTAGTTTTTCCTTCCTTGCCTATGAAGGAGTCAAAATCTTGTACACATTATTAAAGAGCAAAATATATCAAAAATGCACAATTCACATTAAAATATCTCTAAGAAGAATATATGTGCATGTAATTTCTGCATCTTTTGTCAAAAGCATTCATTCATGAAAAACATGGTGCTGTTCAAGGGATGTTTTAATGAGTTGCTCATCATGGGGCAGGTGTAAAATCTCAGCTTCTGTTAGTGTGTTTCAGTCTTATGACTCACTAGTGGTTGAAGAATTTCTTGATGATGTCCTGGGAGCTCATTCTCACAGCAGTGTTTTCCCCAACCTGCAGAGCCTTACCATGTTCTCCTGGTTAAATTCTAATTTGGTTAATTAAATTTCACCTGAATATCTGACATCTCACAGTTTCCATCCCTTTTTGTAATCTTCTGTTATTTCCTGTTTTGAATTTGTGACTGCTGTGCCCTGTGGAACCGAGGCTGCATAATGGCACAGGAAATTATTCTCTCTGCTTCTGTTATAGTCCTGGAAGCAGAACCATATCCAGCTCCATTTTTCGTTTTGCTGTAGCATTTTTGGCACAGAGTTACTTGTCCTTGTTTCTGCTCATGGAAGAAAAAGCAATTCTATAAAAATCAGAATACATATTTATCTAACTTCAAGCAAAAATACACCTTACCTTTACAAAATATTTATGTAGAAAATACTGCATACTTATAAAAATTTGAAGCAAAAACTTGCAAAATTGATATCTCTTACAATAAAACTTGAATTACAAATGTCAAATAACAGTCTCTTTTTCATAACTAGCATGTGCATCATTCATATACCCTGTACAAATCTCTACCTCTGAAGTTTGCTGAATAAATAATTTATACTATCTGTCCTAATGCAAACCTGGAAAAAATCATACAGTTGATTGCCGCAGCCCGGCTGCAGCAAAATAACTGGGGGGTGACGAGCAACTTGTGTAGATTGATACAGCAGGAGTGGAAGCCATTTATTGTAGGACAGGAGTGGTATATATACATTCCACACAGCTTATCTTAATTAGCATAAACTAGATACATCAGTCAACCAATAAGGAATCTCCACACTTAATGGCTCGCTGGCATTACTTCACAAACCACTCCCTCTGGCAAAATGCCAGGCACCATCCAGACTTGTTTACAGACTCTAACAGTTGATCTTTAGGGAAGATGCCCATATTGGTCCCAGACAAATTTCAGTGTTTTTGGGACTAGCTCATTTTTTTCTTCAAAGAAAAAAAAATTTTCATTCATGTTGATGACAGTATACCCACCTGTGTCCTCATTTTGTGGTTCCTAAAATTGTTTAATTCCCACTCTAATGGGATTTAAGGTAAAATAGAGTAGGTAACATTTAAACTCTGCCTTTCCCTTTCACACAGGTAAGCCAAAGTATAACACACAACCTAAAAGGAAAAATATATTGCTTTTAGATGTATTCACTGTCAATCCTATAAATAAATGTAAATGTCTAGACAGTTTGGAGGAAATGTAAATTTTCAAATGTAGTCCACTGTGGGTAATATTTCACTGTAGAACCCCCAATATATTTTTTAAAATGAGTAATTTGAAGTAAATATTAATTCATAAATTTTAAAGAACTATAGGTATACATTTTATATAGCTATAAATTCATTTTCTAAGTGTTTATTAAATATGTATGTTCAATGATAATAAATAGAATATATTGTTTATTTTTTATTAAATTTTCTCATATTTCATCTCATTATTCAAAGTTAAGAATAAAAATCTCAATTTCCTTAATTTGAAATTTGAAGATGTTAAACAAAATATAATTTTCTTCCAAGCAAAAGATATGTCTGTGTTATTCTAGAAAAAATAAGTGTTTTATGAGTGTGTATGCACATGCTCTTCCCAGCTTGGAAGGGGAGAGTCATCAATAATTTTTAGGTTCCAAGGAAATTTAAATACTCTCTTGCTTTACTTAGAAGAAATCCCAAATTGAGACAAGAAAAAATCTGGTCTCATTAACAAAGATCTGTTTCCCTGTACCAGAAAACCTTTCCTCTTTCTTTTTTATTTTTGTTTTGTTTCATTTTTACAGCAGTAACTAAAAACCAGCATATTCTTCTATTTTTTTCCCTTTTTAGCTTCTTTTTTCCCCTTCAGTATGTTTAATGAAATAAGCCGAGTCTGAAGTCTTCATCTAGCTGCGTAGCATCTCTGTCTGAGTAAAATCATATGAAGGCTAGAACAGGATCCAAAGGAGACACTGCATCTATTCCCACTTACATATAAAAGACAAAGGGAGGTCATCAAGACTGTATCCAACCCTGTACAACAAAATTAATTTTGTTTCTTGAGTGCTTGGACATATATCTTTCAAAAATTAACCACTAGGAATAGTGGGGTGGATTATTTGAAAAAAGTTAAATAATCTAATTTTATATATTCTTTTGCATATAAAAATGACAATAGTTCTGCTGCCTTGATATTGGGAAATCCTATACTTAATTCTTATTATTTGCAAAAGCAATTATATTTTCTGATCTGGCATAGTGATGTGTGATTCTAGCATCTGCTTCTTTAAATTATGCAATATTGTATGGACAGAAGTAAAGAATAAAGGCCATTAAAACAGAATTCTCATAAAAAGTCTAGGTTGACCACATGTTTAAATATTTTAAGCCTCAATTTTCTTATATGTAAAATTTGAATATTGAACTGAGACAATAAATTTATAGCATTTAAATGCTCAAAAGGTTACATGTCATTATTTTAATTAATAAATGAACTTGCTAAATTATGTAAGGACATATTATAATTATGAATACCAATGTTCATACTTCACAAAGTTCATGTTATGTACTTTGTCTTGAGTCTTTATTATAATAAGGCCCTTGAGAGATAAGAAATATTAGTTTCTGCTTAAACCCCTAATATTTTCTTTTCAGAGAAATATGACTTGCTTAATATCACCCCATTAGTAAATGGCAGACTGGGAATTATTTTCCTTCCCAATGGATGAAACTTGTGTATACTACAGTAAAAAGCAATGCATTTTTTTATACAAAATTAATTCTTTATTTTGAAATAATATTTGAGGCTTTATTAGAAGATTATGGTTTAATACATTTTTCCTCTTACTTAGAATCATATTTCTCCTAGTAAATAGCAAATAAATCCAGTTTTTTATTACAAAAAAAAAATTACATTTCATTTGCAAAGTTTTGAGACATCTCTTGCTTTATGAAAACCCTTACTTTGTAAACCTGCAGCATGAATATGCTGGCTCTAGTTTTCTCATGTACAAAGACAAAAGAAAACATAAAAAATAACCACACGTTTATTCTACAAAAATTTTGGACTGCCTATTATGCCCTGCAAATAATTAATGCTATCTTTGTGAGTTCATTAATTGAATTAAAGGATAAAATAACATTACCAAGAATCACAATGATCCTAGAACACCCCCCACCACACACACAAAGCATAACTTTCTGGGAACTTTTGCTATTAAAGACATTTTTAAGAAAATCAAATCAAAATTGAAGAAAAAAATTAGTGAATATTTCTTAATATAATTTCTACATTTTTGTACAAAGTTCTTCTAGAAAGCCATTGAAAATTGGTTACGGAGGTAGAACATCAATATAACCTCTCAAGATTTTATTTTATAAAAAGTCCAGGTCAAGGGATTTAATGAGCAAACCTATATAAAGCACTGAAAAGATTATCTGATATCTAGTTAATATTTAAAATAATTTTATTGTATATTCTGTATATGTATATGGTAAATTGTGTGTAGTTCTTAAACTATAATGTGGGTTTCACATTTTTCAATAATCCCTTCAAGATGACACTATCCTCAGTTTAACTATTCTTGTTATATTTATGTAGATACTTCCAAAGGCTAGGTTATACATGACTAGCTATGTCAAAATAGCCATTTCTATAGTGTGGAAAAAATAAAAAAGATAGGTAAGAAGTCAGATAAAAAAATGTGTTTAAATATAGAAAATAAAAGATGGTTCAAAGTAAGAATGAGTAGCTTGTGATCGGTATAAAACAATTTGGCATCATCTATTTATAAATGGCTTAAACAGGAAATAGAGTAGTACAATAGTTTAAAAGTATGTAAAAGTATGTTTGTGTCTGCTGAAAATATCTGTGCCTATATCTTTATTTATTTATTCATATATTTATTTATTTTTATTATTAGTTGTTCAAAACATTACAAAGCTCTTGACATATCATATTTCATACATTTGATTCAAGTGGGTTTTGAACTCCCATTTTTACCCTGTATACAAATTGCAGAATCACATCGGTTACATATCAATGTTTTTACATAATGCCATACTAGTGTCTGTTGTATTCTGCTGCCTTAAATGACCACTAGTGTTACTCTCCCCCAAGTAGGTGTTAAACAAATAAACCAAGCTATATATATTTTTTCTTACTAACAAAGAATTTTACATATCCTAAGTCTTATGAGAGTAAGGTTATACTGAAATAAACATTTTTTTTTAAATTTTAAAGTATCTAATTTTTTCTTCTGCTATACATCTATTTCCTTTGCTAAACCAGCAAAATTAGATGAATGTTTTAAAATAACAGATTATAAAGATGACATTAATAATTATATGGCTCTGATAAGTACACAGATTAAGGAATATCACTAAATATATTTGTGTGTAAACATACACACACATACAGATAAAGGTCTATGTGTGTGTGCTTGTATATGAATATATTTGTGTTTTTGTATTTGTGTATATGTGTATAAAGCAATGGCTGATTTCTAAAGGTGTGTTTAATAATTGTTTTTAAATTGATTTACTCTGTTTTTACAAAACTGACAAAATGCATGACATTTGGTTTTTGAAGCATACCTACATATTGCATAATCGTTACTTTCCACCACGGCCAGCAATATAAATTGTGAGAATACTTGTTCAAAACTTAAGAATTTGAGACAATGACAAAAAGCATTAAACTGAGCTTAGCATGGATCCCCTCAGAGTAAAAGGTCCAATGCAACAGTGTGGGCCACATGCATGAATCTTGTCCTGGATTTGGTAGATAATGAGTTTTGGAAAATAATATTTTTCTCCCTGATGGGAAGGTCAGTAGTTTCCATCCTGATGTCCTCTGCTATGGCATATGTTAACACAGGTAACTGGTTCTTAACAGCATAAATATAATGACAGGACAAAAAGTTAACTAATTACTTTTCTTATACAAACTAGAAATCATTCAGCAAAATAATGCATTCTCAGGTGTCTATTTAAAAAAAAAAACTGAAAAATACCAGTTCCTTTATATGCTTATATTTCCCTTATATTTATTACATTTAGTTTTTTTTTTTTTTGGTAATTATCTTGTAGCCTTGAATCTAGTGTGCATTAATTGTTAATTGTGTGCCATGTTCATATATTTAATGTTTTTACCATCTTGAAAGCCTCCAGATTTTTGAAACTATGTCCTCTTAGATTAAATATGACTGAATGTCAATAAAAAATAAACAATAAATCCAATTTATTATTTTTCAAGCTGCATGAAGTTTGGAGTATTTATGTGTAATGTTACAAAGTTATGTGTTTTTTAAGAAAATTCTCAAAAGTATTTTCCTGATGTTTTGGGAATTTAGATGCATCATTTCAAAACCTGGCACAACACATATATGTGTATCTATATGGTATACAAAACATGATGTCTTCAAAAATTGTCTGTATAATTTTTCTTCCTCAGGAAAAATTATTCTACCCAAGGAAGCTCCTGAGATTTTTTTTTCTTTATCTTTTTTTTTTTTTTGTAGTGGTGCTGGGGATTGAACCAAAGGCCTATTTTATATGCTAGGAAAGCACTTTACCAACTGAGCTATATCCCTAAGCCCAGACTTTTAAATATGTGGTATTCTTTTTTTTTTCCTTAAATTTATTTATAGATAAAATCTGATGCCTAAAAATACCAATTAAATTTAATATTAACGTTTTAATATGATACCAGATTAATATGAATAACAATCCATAAGACATACACTGAATCAAATAATTAGAAAAGTATTAGACTAAAATATTATAGAATTCTACTTTATTTAAATAATGGGTAGACCATAAATTTGCAGACTATCTGAGAGGGCTACCTTTGAGAAAAATCACTCAGAATTTATTCTAACAGTACTAATCTATCCTCTTTACATGAAAGTAAATATAATGATAAAATATGATTAATATTATTTCCATTTTTATTTGCTATCCACTGTGCTTTATAAATACCATAATATTTCATATGCATTAAGACATGTTGAGGTGTTCATGTTCATTTTGATAATGAATATAAGAAAAAGTAAAGTTATTTTTCCTATCACAATGTTTATATGAGTTACTGTCAGGACGCAAACTTGTAACTGTCCAGTTTCAAATTTCTTTAATTATCCAGTATACATGTTAAGTTATGATCTATTTCACTTCTTCTTTTTTAATGTCATAGGTGTATGATGACTTTGTTCTTAAACTTTGCTTTCTCAGAACTTATGATTAGATATAAAAAACTAGTACTGGGAAATGTGGCTTACAATTGTTTGGTGAAAGAGAGGAAACATCAATTTTAAAATTAATGGCATAAAAATAAAACTGATTTGAATCAATACTTTTCTTCTGTCTTTAGCAAATAGATTCATTTCACTAAATGAAGTTCAAATATTTAGGATTTAACAAGTTAACAAGCTTAACTGCACTAGTACATGATCCAAACAATGTACATGTGCAAAGGATTATGAGCTCAAAGTCAGACATAAGCCAGGCTGCTTAGCCATAATCCTTTTCTCTCATATGCTACTATTTTTAAAAAAATGATTTTTTAGTCAGCTTTTTTTTTCTTCAGTGACCAAAATGTGAGAAAAGAACAATTTTAGGGAAGAAAAAATTATTTGGTGTTCATGGTTTCAGAAATCTCAGTCCATGGAGAGCAGGCTCCATTCCTTAGGCTCTAATGAGATAGACCATCATGATGGAAGGGTGTGGCAATGGAAAACAGGTGTAGACATGCCTACCAAGCATCAGAGAGAGATTCCTCTCACCACAGACAAAATATATACCCCAAAGGCAAGCTCCCAATGATCCACCTCTTCCCATCACATCCTAATGCCTACAGCTATCTCACAGTTAATCATTATTAGGGGATTAATGCATTGATTAGAACAAGGTTCTCATTACCCAATCATTTCAACTCTAATCTTTCTTGCATTGTCTCACACATGAGCTTTTGGGGGACACCAAATATCTGAAAAATAACAGAATTCTACGATAATAATTTTAGAAGATATATCTACATATATATAAAGTTTGATTTTTTCCTTTCAAGGACAGTGAAGGACTTTGTAGAAGAACTTAATAGAGAAGGGTAAGTGAAATTATAACATGGATTTTTTGCACAGGGAGTCAAGGTATTACATCTCTATAGTGAACCATGCTGAAAAGCCTTGAAAAACAGTTTCTTTCTTTCATTTGTACAAAATAGGGGATCCTTTATGTCATTTGATTGAGATTTAACTGGATTTCAACATGAATCACATTACTTTTCATATATATATATATATATGAAAATATCTATGTATATATTATCAAAATAAAGTTAGTTGCTTTAATTTTAAAAACTTTATTTGCAAACGAGGCATAACAATAAGTTTATCTCAGAATTTCTGTTAAGACTACATGAGAAAAAGCATTTAAAATTATTTCCTGTGTTTATGTGTATTAATCACTAAACATTTTATCCATTATAAATAGCTCTCTTTGGGTATCCAAGTTTGATCTTTCCCAGTTACAGGAATTCTTCAGAGTGTAAGGAAAAATAATGTACTATCAGATACTTAGACTTGATAGAAAACATTTTGTCATTTTATATAGAAATCTATAGCCCTTAAATGGTTCTTCAGAAATTCAACTTTTATCAGCTTGTATCAGATTTCAGCTTTAATTCATTCTACATAGTGGACTATCTTAAATTATAATGGCATAATTTATTAGTGCATTGTTTGTATACCTTATATACCTTATATTATTACATTTGCCTGCCAGATGTTTATTTATCATTCTTCAAGAATATCTTTATTTTTTATTAAATAAACTTGCACTTGTTATAGTCTTTCAAGAAATATACATCAAAGTAAAAACCTATTCCATCTCCCTTCCCATATTTCTTAGGTTTGTAAAAAAACTGAAACATTCAGATGTTTTCTCCATATATTAAGAATTATATTTGAGAAAAACATGTTAGAATTAGCATCTGAGTGGGAGAAGCTAATTTTTCCAGTATCTTGTGTATACATCAAATATAAGCATATTATGTTTATCCTAATTATGATGAAAGGACTTAAATGGTATGTGTACACTATGGCTAGATATTTTGTAGATAATTAGAAATGCTGAAAAAATTTTGAAAATATTATTGGCAAGTAATAACCACTATGTCATTCTCAGAAAATAAATACTTAGATGAGAAAATAAAATATTTTTTTTGTAAGATACAGCAGTTTTATAAAATAATAAATAGGAAGTTATTGCTTCATTTAAGCCTGGAGTCATTTATGAATAAAAAAGTAGAAGAGGAAAATTGGAAGACTTTGGATATGAAGGAAAAAGAAAAGCAGGGGTTGGGGTGGTGGCTCAGTGGTAGTGCACTTGCCTAGCATGTGCAAAGCACTGGATTTGGTCCTTAGCACCACATAAGAATGAATGAATGAATGAATGAATAAATAAATAGATAGATAGATAGATAAATGTGTTCATCTACAACTCAGAAAAATATATGTAAAAGCAGAAAAAGAAAGAAAAACACAAAATGCTTTTTTTTCCATTAATAAATAAATTAGATATGAAAAAAATCAATAACTTGGGTATTCCTTATGTTTATTATCATACTCCTGTCACTTTTAAATAATTATTCTTCTTCCCCAATGGAATATTTGAGCAAAAGTCATGTAATCTTTTGTGAATGTTTTCTAAAATGTCTTACTTTCACTAACAAAGATGCTGTAATTACTATTATAATGCATTATATCCTAAAACTTGTATGTAAATGTTTAATACATTTATACACATTATATGAGTAGATACAGAGATCTAACATATCTCCTAAATGCCCATGTGTTAAAGCATTAGTCCCCAGGAAGGTACTTTTGAGAGGTAGTGGAAACTTTTGGAAATGGGGTATAGCAGGCAATCCTAAAACCAATGGATACATGCCCTTACAGAAGATTGTGAGGACCTGGCTCCTTCCTCTTCATTTTTTCCTGGCTGGTAATAAATGATGTATTGTCTCTGCCTCATGTTTTCTGCCTTGTCCATCAGGCACCTCCCACCAGATGCCTAAAAATAGTGGGTCAATTCAACCTTCAACTAGATTATTTAAAACTGTGAGCCAAAATAAGCATTTCCTCTTTATAAATCAATATGTCAGGTACTTCGTATTAGTATCAGAAGGCAGGCAAGGTCAATGGATGTTTTTGATTATCAGTCTTTGTTTTATTTATACTCATTCTTCTATATATTACAATAATAATTGAATTTTTATTTTATTCAATTACTATTTCTCATGGTAGATCATATTCTGCACACATATTGTTAATTCATTTTAATTCTGTTTCGTACCACCTTTCACATTTGCTTTCTGTCAGAAAAATACATGCCCTGTCATCATAAATTCCACTCTGCAAGCCTTTTTCTTCATGGCACACATCCTGTTCAGAGCCACGCTACTCATAACTTGACAGGATGCAAAATGTAATGGTCATAAAAGTAAAGTCTTCTAACTTTCACTCCTGACAATTTGTCAAAAGGCACATTAAAAAATAATTGGAGAGAAACTGCACAGATTTTTAAAATATATTGAGTCATTTTTCTTCAATGCTTGACTGGTCAGCTTGCAAGATACCATTCTCTCCATTATTAACAAGCCAAGACTACTTCTTTAACAAAAGAAATAGCACTATATTATACTCATCCTGCTCCTGGGGTTTGTTGCCATAGATTTATTTGGAAAATCAACAAGTAAAATAATCTTTTAGCACATGAATAGTTTATATTTCCAATTTTACCCTCCATTAAAAAATATGTTCTTTCCAGACTACTAGTAATATCATAAATATGACCTGAAGCAGAAAAATAATAATCCCAGAATATTTCTCTTTCTATATGGTCTCATTAACAGTATTAATAACAGTTTTGAAAATTCAACTGTTATGTAAGTTCTATGCTGAGTGTGTCATAAATGAACAATTTAAAACATACTAGATTTCAGTGACATTGTTAGATATTCTATGTGTCTCATAGGATCCTTTAACAAAATTTGAAAAATGTCATAAATTGATTAACTCTTTAAAAGGCAAATTTAATTAATTAACTTTTGAATTTCAATGGAGGAAAAAAATTACATTTGGGAATTAAGGAGGTAGGAATAGAGATAAGTAGCAAGAAAGAATATAAAGTATGAATTTGAGTGAATGTACTAAGAAAGTGGACCCAGAGAGATATATTCTCATTTTTCTTAATGTATTGGAATAGAGTAGACATTATTTTGTATCATAATAATTAAATTGTATCTAGATTAAATATGGTTTGATAGTATCAACCTTTTAATAGTAAAAAGAATTATTTGTGTTCTACAGAATTTTTATAGCTGAAAGTAGTGGTGTAGCTAAACTGCAACAGTAAGTGCCACAAAATCATGTGAACTATTTACAAATTTACTAAGACATATATAATTATTAAGAATAAGAAATCATAAACTTATTTATAACATTTTTAGAGGCTAATTTGAAATGAAAAGAATTAGCTTATAGAAATGTTTGAAACATTTCTTAATGATACTAAAGGAAATAGTGTTAGGAATTGTTCTCAAGATTTCACAGATAATTTTGAGACAAAATCATAGATTTAAAAATTAACACTGACATTTATCTTTAATAAATATCTACCTAGTAAATTAACATTAATCTCCAAAATCTACATTCCTCTAAAGTTATTAATATTTAGTATGAATGTAACATAATGTCCTTTAAATATTTGTTTCAAGGAACTTCTTTCATTTCATAAAGTAAATTAAATCTACACAGTTTTTTTTTAAAGTTTTTATTTTGCCACGTCTCATCTTTAAAAGAACATTTCTGGAAGTTGACACATTCTCCATTGAGATAAGTATTAAATGAACTAAAGTTCAGTATAAATAGAGTATTGGGCAAATATCAAGAAGATTCCTCTTTTCTTTTCTGTACTCAAATTAATGGAACTACTACTTTTATAAAGCAATAAGTGAAGCAAATTCAAAAGTCTTAGAGGCAGGCTTCTGTTAGAAGGGTTTTACAATAAAGTCAGTGTATGTTCTTTTAAAAAATACTAGATAAAAAAACAGCTATTAAACACATTCATTGCATGAAACAATCATACATGAAATTTTAAAAATAACATCACATAAAGAATGGATTATAGTGTTCACCTGAGACAGGATTATGCAGAGACCCTAATTTTGCATGTCTTTTGTTTGTCTGTTTATTGACAACATATTTATAAATTGCCTCAGTTTTCCTCAGCACAGCACAAAGGTCTAAGGCTTGGATTAAGATTATATTTGGAAATTAATTAAACTATTATCACTCTAAAAATAAAATACCATATTAGAATTCACTAAGTTATACTTGGAGAATATATGTCTACAATGCAATATAACCTATTTTATAAAATTTAGTATAATTATATTTATTATATCTTTGATTTTTACTTTTTGGATTGTGTCCCAGTTAGATTCAAGAACTAACACTCAATTTAATAATGACAGGTCAAAATGCTATAAATATTAAATAAGATATACTGTCAATGATGGGGATACACTAAATAAGCTAGTTCAAAGACTACAAATCAATAATCATCTTTTTCCTTTCAACAGAAACTCTTTCATTTTGTAACATTTTCAAACTACAATCACTGTGGTTTATAGAGGTGTTTGCTTGGAATTGTGAAGTTAGAGCTCTGGTTTAGTTATGCAGTGATACAGATATATTTTTAAACAGTATCAGCCATAATATAACATTTAAGGAAAAGCTTATCTTGAATTGTAAAATGAGGAGACATGCATATTTTAGATATCTCTCTGAAATTTCACACACATTTAGAATTCATACCTAATGCTTTATTTTCAGTGGTAGTATTATAAACAAGTCATTCTGTGATTTTTTTTTTTTAATTTTAGCCTAAGAAAGAAGCACATATTGGAAATGGGAGTTATGGAGATGGCAAAATGAAAGGACTTGATTTAAGACAGTTGGGTAGGATACATAAACAGAGAGAAATATCTTCCTTTAACCCATGGTCTGATAGCGTTTTATTTTTGCTGGTTTGAATTACCTTTCTGACACCCTTATCTCTTGTCTTGTTGCTATAAGGTAATAATTCCTGGCAGAGATCTGGTGGTTCTAAAAAGTAGTCACGGGTATTTTTTTTCATATACTTCTGCATTATATAACACATCAGCAAATTTACTTTAGAAATGTTTTGACACACAATTTTTAATGTAAGGTTAATACTTTCATATACTTTGTATATGATCATAGACTTATTTTTCCTTTTCTCTATTGATCTCCATTGCATTAAGTGAAGATATTACATGTCATAAGCTAAACTGAATAAAAAAGAATAAAAATTTATAAAATATTACCTAGTATCATAGATTCTTAATACCATTTAATAAATATAAATATATAATCAATACATCTCAAATACACATACTTATTATAATTTTATATTCAGCATGATTATAGGAAATTTTTTTTCCATTCTTAGTGTATTTTTGAACATGTTTTGTGTACCCATCCTTCTAGAACTTAGTAATAGAAAGTACTTCATCTGTGTGTTAGCCACTTTTTTTCTGTCACCTATAATAACACTTGAGAGATAAACTTAGAAAAGCTTCATTTTGCCTTACAGTTTTAAAGTTTCAGTTTGTGATAGGTTGACCCCATGCATTTGGACATGTGGTGGCACATTATGGTAAGGGTACATGATGAGCAAAACCACTCCACTTCTGACTCAGAAACAAAAGAGAAAGAGGAAGGGACTGGGGTCCCATAGTCTTTGTCAGGTTCATGCATCTAGTCACTTGAATACCTCCCACTTTGCTTCACCTCAAATATTCCACTGTCTCCCCAGGGTGCCACCTTGAAGAACAAGTCTTCAAAAGACATGCCAGTCCCAAACTACAGCATCTGATTGCTTAAGGTTAGGGATGTACTTTGGAGCCATTTTATTAAGAATTACATTACATACGTACTTGGCTACAACAACTTTCTTCTTTAGTATAATAGAAAAAACTAGAGAAATACCATGCATTAAGAAAAATATTTTATTCTTCAATGGTAAGTGTAGAGTGGGAGTTTATTCAAAGCAGATATATAATATAGTACAGAATTTTTGAATTACCTAGCATTTTGAAATAATTTGTGTAAGCATTCCAATTTCAAATTTTTCATACTAAAATAATTTATTATATCTATAAAATGCACTGTATTCCATTACTGAAACTACAGAAAATTTGGGAATAATGAAAGAATATGCAACTCCATAAATTCACCTTTGGTTGTATCTACCATTTGAAGATTCTCATTAGGTTTTTAAATCACAGTTTTATAAATCTTTGTTTCTGTTTATATGTTTACCTGTTTACATTGGTTTATTGAGTATTTCCTTGATATGATATTCTTTCAGACTTCTTGATTCTCCATAATTTCTTTACATTGTGTTCAGACTTAAACACTATTTTCTCTGAATATAGGATCCATGATTCAAAATTCTTTTCTCTGAAGAAATTTTTACATGGTATCCTAGCATCTTCTTTCATCTTTACAGATGAGTGAATTATCATTTAATTTCCATTGATTTTACCAAGTAATAATAATAATAATAAGTTTACAGGGAAGTAACAATAGCATAGCAACTGTTCTAGCTGCTTTTAGTATCTTTAAACAAGTATGCTGACATTCAAAAACCAAATGAAGCACAGATTTAAAAGGGCTGGAATTTTAAAACACGAGCTCATACAGATGTAGTATCATTTGTTCCTACCTTTTTGCAAAGTTTCCTTTTGTGAATTTCAATTTTGAAAATTAATCATTTAAGTAATTGAAATTTTTAACATTCAGTATATAAATGTGTTTCTTATAAATTCAGTGTTATAGATTTACATGAAGAAGGATGTTAACAATAATACCAAACATAACATGTTTTAGTTATACGAATTTAAACATTTTGGAAAGCATATGGGATACATAAAAACAGAATATCATATTTTTGGAATGATAACTTTACTAGTGTTACTTGGAAATATATTGTATGATATTCCAAAAATTTACTAAATTCAAGCTTTTATGGTTATTTTGTAAGAAGGTAAATGGCTCACTGGTTTTTAAATTATAACCAAATCATAATGTGACCATTTCTTTCTTGATTTTTAACACAGATTGGAAAATATATTTTAGTCCATATAGAAATATTTTTCTAGGAAGCTACTATTCCACAGTCGTTAACTATCATTACATTGTTTCTATGGAACTAAAATGAATATTCATAAAATAAGCAATCATAATTTTTGACTCTTCTCCACTAATATCTAAATTCTTAACCTCTAATTTCCATTAAGTTATTTCTGTTTAAATATGTAGTAGTTTGTTTTGTGAAAATGACCATTGACTTAAAACCAACTGACAACATTATTAAATAAAGCCTCATGGAATTTTACACCTTGACATAAAATTTAATATAAATTCTATATTCAAGAATAAGGAAAAAAATTTAAAAAGTCTATTCAATATTTTATCTTTAATATACATATCCACAAAAGAAGCTACATGTGCAAATAATGAATTTTTGAAAGTACCATTCCACAGAAATTGTGCTCTTTTGACTCCATTTTTAAGCCAAGTAAACTAGTTTTGTACCATATGTGGCTTCATCCAGATTAACAAATTTTAATATTTTAAAATTGAATTTAAGAACTAATTAAAAACCCAATGCCTGTTTTCACTTCTGTAACCAATTTGCATTTTACATTAAAGTGAGAAAATGCTAAGGAAACATTTTTCAGCTAGCCCTCTGCTGCCATTACATTTTTTAGTAAGTGGTTCATCAAATATTACAACAAAGGACAGCCAACAGAAGTATAATGTACAGTGTTGGAAAAGAGACAATTACAAAATTGTCGAATCTTTTATTTTGTGTAAGTCTTAAAAGTTATGTTTTGCAATGAGTGCTAAAGGTAAGACAAAGTAAATTGACTTTCTTTACATATCTGATAAACTTAGATGACACAATGTTTTAATAATTTGTGGAGACAAAGAAATAAGTATGTATAATGGGAACATTCCCATTCCATGAATATAGTAGCTCCCACCACATGGCGGGCACCATGAGGAAAAAGAAGGAACAAAAAATGAAAGGAGGACAGGGGTTGGGGTAAAGAGAGAGAGAGAGAGAGAGAGAGAGAGAGAGAGAGAGAGAGAAAGAGAGAGAGAGATTTCCTATGAAAAGAGCCATTATTAATATATTTTTTTCCATTTATTACATCAAGACTTCTTGTTTTCTCAGCACAAAGTGGGAAACACTGAGCATAGTTCAAGGTCTTTATTTTAAGCATGCTATTTTGAGCTTATCTGAAAAACTTCTCACAGACCAGAAAAACAAAGAATGAACAAGACATTCCTAATGAACAATTATATCAACTTGTGCAGGAAATAAGCAATTAGAACTTGCATGGGGAAAAATCAATATCCACATATAACTTTTTCCAGCAACAACTTTTAAAGTAGTTAAAATAAGTGCTTACTTCACTGATGAAAGATACATAGCCAGAGTTGGAATTCTCAAAAGAACACTACAGGGACAATTACTGGCTAGATTATTATTAATATTAAAATTAATTTTCATTGAGTTCATACAAAAGATGGTACATATCATAATTATTTGAATATTTTTATCTTTCTACACAACACTTATAAATATTAACAAGTTCTGGAATTCAGTGTTGTTTGATCATGAAAATAAACTGTTTCATAGAAATTTATCTAATATATGTTGTACACACACCTAACTTTAACCACATTACTTTGGAGAGATATGGTAACACCAGACATAAAACACTGGAAAGAGGTATTTCTGCTACTCACAGTTCTGTAGGGAGAACTCATCACACCCTGAAGTTTCCCTGGGAGGGAACACTGAGTCCATCAGGAAGCAGAGGGAAAGAGGGCAGCTATACCTCAGAGCCTTCATTGAGGTTTCCCTGTGAAAGAATAAGATAACAGGTCAAGCAGTATTTTGACTGACTAATTTTAATAATTTCAGCAGCTTTAAGGCATGCAGGCTGTCTCTGATTATTTGGTACTTGGCCCAGAAATTAAGGCTGGCATGTAATGAACTGTGTGTGAAAGACAGGTAAAGGTAGGGATTGGGAGTGATCAGGAGTCAAAGTCCTACTAGCCAGGGCCTTGAAACTAGGTTAATATCAAACATTTATATTTTAAAAAAATACATACATTTCAATTATAGAAAAAAAACAATAACCTATTTCAGAGTGGTCAAAAGTTCTGAATAGATGTTTCTCTACACAACAAATATTAATGGCTGGTAGATACATGCAAAGATGGCCAAAGTTATTAATCCTTAGAAAATTACAAGTCTAAATAACTATGAGTGATGACTTTCTACCTCTTACAATGACTTTTAACAAAAAGACAAAGATTATCAATTTGGGCAAGGATGTGCAAAAATGACAGTCTTATGGAGAGTGGAATGTAGATGATATAGGCAGATGGAAAACAGTTTGGTGGTTGCTGAATAAATTAAAATCAGAACTATAGTATGACCCAGGAAGCCAGTTGTGCACACAACCACAGGAAATTTTATAAAATTTATCTGTAGCTCCAAGTTCCTTGTGATGTAGTTCACAATAATCTTGAATTTCAGACATGAAATGAGTGAATTAGATAGCATGTATAGTAAGCCTTAGTTAAGTAATTTTTTAAACAGAAATGGTAGGTTACTCTCATATTCCAATAATCAATATATAATTCATTACAAAAATAATATTGGTAAGAAATAACACCGTTGAATATGAAAGAAAAATCTTTCAATAAGTCATCACATATTTTCATTATTATTAGGAAAGAAAGAATATCCCACAATTAGATGATCAGCATCTATAAAAATCAGAAAATTCTCAATTTTAGACTACATTCTTTCATTTTAAAACCTAAATAAAATTATGATATCTGTTTTTAAGGCACTAACATTTACCATATTTTTATTAATTCATAATTAGGTATATATGACAACAGAATGCATTTTTAGTCATTGTACACAATTGCACCACAACTTTTCATTTCTCTGATTGTACAGGATCTAGAATTAATTAATTCTCGAAGTTTTCTGGTAGAGTTTTTTGGATCCTTTAAGTATAGATTCATGTTGTAGGCAATTAATGATAGTTTGAGTTCTTCTTTTTCTATTCATATCCCTTTAATTTCTTTCACCGAATTGTTTTGGCTAGAGTTTCAAGGACTATGTTAAATAGAAGTGGTGAAAGAGGGCATTCCCTGTCTTGTTCCAGTTTTTAGAGGGAATGCTTCCAATTTTTCTCCATTTAGAATGATGTTGGCCTTGGGTGTAGCATAGATAGCTTTTACAATGTTGAGTTGGTCTGCCTGTCAGCAGGGTAAAACCAGGAATACCCTGGGCTCCTGAATAGGTAGGGGCAGAGGCAGTCATGCTCTTAAGACTTAAGACTTGATGTTTTTCAATTTTATTTTTATAAAACCACAATAATCCTATTCCACAATAAAAATTAATAGAAACATCATTTACAATAATATCAGAAAATACTTCCTTTAAATTTACCAACATTTTTGAAAAACATGAATTTTATTAAAAGAGGAAAAATTCAAATAAATGACAATATGGAGCAATCTTCATAAATAGGAAGATTCAACTGTTAACAGGTAATTTTCCAAAACATATTCACCTTTAAGTTCCACCAGTTTTTTCAGGAATTGACAAGCTGAATTTGATAATTATATTGCATTTAAAGAAAATTTAATAGCCATGGGGCTGGGGATATAACACAATGGTAGCGCACTTGTACAAAACCCTGTGCTTTACCACCAGAATCACAAGAAAAAAAAATCCCATTGAGAAAGTAATACAATGATGCAAAACCATCTCACCTTCAATATATAATTTATGCATAAATGAGTGTATTAATTTTAATTGGCAATTTGAATAATATAAGAGCCCTGAACAAAGGTATATACACAATTAAAAGATTTTTTATAATGTTATATCATAATGGAATCCCTAGAAAATATTATGGAGAAGAGTAGTAATGGAAATTGTATAGCAGTTCAAAAGAGGGATGATAGTGACTTGGGATACATAGTAGCAACTGAAACAGAAATAGTGGTAGACTGAGAATGTGGATTTGGGACCAAGAAAGTCTATTCTAGAGTTGGAAAGAAAACTAGAGGTGTCTGGTTTCATTGCCAAGAAAGTACTGAACTAGAAAAAGAAGGCAGTGATCAATAAAAGCTTATCTTTCTGATGTCAAATAAAATTAAATATCAAATTGTGTGCTTTATTTGGCATGGACATATTTACTAAACCAATTTGAAGATATAAAATATATGAAAATGACTTTTTTCTTTTAAAAAGATCTCGCTGGCAAAATAGGGATTGCACAAGAATATGAGAGATGGGGCTGGGGTTGTAGCTCAGTGGTAGAGCACTTGCCTAGCATGTGTGAGGCACTGGTTTAATCCTTAGCAACAAATAAATAAATAAACAAATAAAGGTATTGTGTCCATCTACAACTAAAAATATATTCTAAAAAAGAACATGAGAAGAAAAATGTAAGAGGGAGTTTCAGAACAGATCTTACTAGAAAGAGGCAAGAGTATAAAAAATGAAGTGTACTGAAACTATAGGATATTTTTAAAATTTGACCAAGGAAGTGCAGATAGACTGTAATACAATGGAAAAGTTATCAACTATATAATTCATCTAATAGATGAAACAATTAGAAATTTGTGCAAAGATTTTTTTTATTATGTGAAAAAAGTTAAGGAGAAAACTTCAATTTGAGCAAGTAATTACCTCAGTCAGTTTATTGGACATTAAATATAAGCCTAGTAAGATTTAGAAAGTTCACAGGAAATGAAGTTTATGTCTTAAAGCAGTTCCATGATACACTGACCAGGAATTACACTGACTGTGATATATTCACACATAAGAGAACAACTTTATCCTAGAGTGAAAATTTGATTTTTTTCCTGCCTACATTAAAATAAGCAGATATTGCATTAAGAATAAGTTTAGAATGTTTAATTTTTCTTTAAATCTCTTAACTCTTAGCTTCCTACTCATTTTCAACATTAAAGTATGCAGAAATAATATGAGCTGACTTAATGAAACTGTCTAATAAATGACTAAAACTTTATTTAAGAAATGTACTTTCAAGAATTTTCAAATGTTTTTGGTACTAATAAGAAACTTGCTAAATAAAATATTTTATCATGAAATACTATATATTATTAAGTCTTATTTTTAATTATTATGCAAAATACAACTGAAATACAAAATACATACACTGGATTTTCAAGTGGAAAAATACATGCAGTTTTAAATAAATAGCAAACAGAATGCTCATGTAAAGAACAAAGTAATGAATCTGGCTGAAGGTTGTGTAAATATTGTGATACTTAATTTGATTTATATTTCAACTAGAATACAACAAAATGATTTTCTTTCCTCAGGGTTTTTTGTGCTATGTATAGAAAAAGAGTCCTCTGGCTGGAGCTCTGCTTTCTAGTTTTGTCATTTGTTCGTACATAAAAATTCAATTATAAACATTCTTGGCTACAGAAAAGTAGAATCTATCTGACAAACCATCATTACAAGTATTTCAAGAACAATCTTGCCTTTAATTTGCATCTTCTCAAAAATAGATTATTATCTGATAATATTCAAATTCATGAAAAATTGCTTATTATCTTCCACTGTGTCTTCAAATATAGTCAAGTCTATTTTTTGATGCCTTGTAAATAAATATTTATAATAAATGATAAATATAACAATATGAAATTTCTGGTTTTTAGTCAGTCTACAAAAATGAATCCTTAATGTGCTTTTGTACATCCACATGCATTACCCTTCACAAGAATGGGTATATGTGAAAGAATTTTAATATATGATTCAAGCATTATTTTTGCAAACATTGGGTAAATGGAAACAAAGTATTCAGTTTGAAAGTAAAACTCCAACATATAGGTGGGCTGCATAAATTTGTTAAAATTACATAATCAGTCTATGTTTAAATTATGAGATTATAATAGTGAGAATAATTATGGAAATAATTGACAGCAAAAACTACAATAATGTATGGATTGACAAATGTGATAATTCCAAAATGTCATAGCCATTAAGTTTGAATAGATATAAAAAGAGACAAAGTGAAATAAGTAATATCTATTTTTCTAGAAAGTAGGCATAGTTTCCATTAAACATAAAGATTATATATGATGAGTATAGATTTTTTTTAGATAGAAAACATTGTTAAAACATATATTAAAAACAATTTTTTCAGGCTAATATAATTTCCTCTAATGGTTAAAACATGATTATGTGATATTTGAGATTAAAAATGCATATTAATAATTTTATCATATCACTAAAGATTTGGTAAGAACCTAAATAGAAATCATTATTAATTATGTTATTAATTGATTTTTGCTATTCCAAGAATTTTATTTTTGTTATTTTGTTTTTGTATTGGATATTAATTTTCCAATAGCAAACAAAATGCTCATGTAAAAAACAAAGTAATGAATCTGACTGAAGGTTGTGTTGGTGCCATCATCTGTATTTGGCAGCAATCTATAATTTCTTTTGACTACAATGTGGAAAAAAAAAATAAAATCTTTGATTTGGTATCAGTATTGATCTCTGAATCCTACAAATTTGAAATCCTTTCAAAAAAAGCTATTAAAATCTTAATACTATGATAAATAACATGGATACAGTGTTCAGGTAGTATTTTGATGTAATCTAGTCAATAATTGGCAAATAAGACATGAAAATAAAAAATGTTATGAAATTACTATTACTTTATGAAACAACTATTGCTTTATGAAACCAATGTTTGAAAAGCTTTGAGTAAAAATTAATACCTATTCAACATAGGAAATGTAAGGAAATCAAGCATAACCAAAAGGATTTAATTCTCTTGTTACATGTGAAACTTGATAAGTTTTGAAGGATATCAGGTAAAATAGAATTTTTAGCTCTCCCATTCCACAATGGGTTATCACTCATCACAAACAAACTGGCAATATAAATCATACAGTATTGTATTTATTTTCAGGTCTATATTTTCCTGAAATTTTAAGTCTTCTTTTTTATTCACATTTACACCCCAAAAAAACTTTTTAAACTTCACTTTTGGCACCTGATTATTTCTCAAAAAGCAGTTGCTGGTATATTATTGATTAAACTAAGCATCCATTAATTCCAAAGCTCACCAACACTTGCTACCTTTCATCTTTTTTAAAATAAATTTATTTATTTTAATTAGGTATATATGAGAGTAGAATGCAATTTGATTCATTGTACACAATTGCAGCACAACTTTTCATTTCTCTGATTGTACACAATCTAGCATCACACCATATTTGCATTCATACAAGTACCTACGGTAATAATGTCCATTGAATTCCACAACCTTTCTTGCCCTCATGTCCCAATTCCTCCCTTTCCTCACCTTTGCCCAATCAAAGTTCCTCTATTTTTCCCATGCCCTCCCGCATTATGGATCAGAATCCACTTATCAGAGAGAACATTTGGCCTTTGGGTTTTGGAGATTGGCTTACTTCATTTACCATGCTGTTCTCCAACTCCATCCATTTACCTGCAAAATCCATAATTCCATTCTGTATATATACCACAGTTTCTTTATTCATTCATCTATTGAAGGGCATCTAGGTTTGTTCCACAGTTTAACTATTGTGACTTGAGCTGCTATAAACATTGATATGGCTGCATTACTATAATATGCTGATTTTAAGGCCTTTGGGTTAAACTGAGGAGTGGGATAGCTGGGTCAAAGAGTGGTTTCTTCCATTGCAAGATTCCTAAGGAGTCTCCATACTGCTTTACAGAGTGGTAAATGAATTTTCAGTCTCCCCAGTATGCCTTTTCCCCCCACACCCTTGCCAACATTTATTGTTGTATGTATATTTGATAACAGCCATTCTGACTAGCATGAGATGAAAACTTAGAATAGTTTTGATTTGCATTTCTTTAATTACTAGAGATGTTGAACATTTTTTAATATATTTCTGGATCAATTGTATACCTTTTTCAGAGAAATGTCTGTTCAGCTCCTTAGCTCATTTATATATTGAATTGCTTGTTTGTTTGTTTTTATGTTATGCTTTTTGAGTTTTTTATGTATCCTGGAGGTTAGTGCTCTATCTGATGTGTGTGTAGCAAAAATTTACTCCCAAAATGTATGCTCTCTCTTTACCTCATTGATAGTTTTTTTTTTTTTTTTCTGAGAAGAAGCTTTTCCATTTGAATTCATCTCATTTATTGATGCTTGATTTTATTTCATATGCTTTAGGAATACTGTTAAGGAAGTCCAGGCTTAATACAAAGTGATGGAGATTTGGGCCTACTTTTTCCTCTATTAGGCGCAGGGTCTGCGGTCTAATTCCTAGGTCCTTGACTTCTTGGCTCTCTCTAGCTAGCCACAGCCACCCATGTGTTTGAAATCTAGCCCTGCCAGCAGGAAAGAATCAAATTAGACTAAGCATTTTGGCTTACAGTGTGTTCAGTTGTTGGAGAACGGGACTTACTGCAAGCTATCAAATCTGGGTCTTATTTTGTTGAGTCGAAAGTGAAATTTTCCTTTGGTCAACGTGACATGTTTGGATGTTGAAAATTATGATACCTTTCACTAAAACAATGTGCCTGAACTGAAGAAGCTGAGGCTCACTTCCACAGACAAGCCTGTTTAATAAATGACTTCTTCTGGGAGAATCCAAGATGGCGGAATATGGGAGGCCCTGTTTCTGGCTGCTCTGTGGAATTAAACCAAGAAAGCAGTCAGGCAGCGTCTCCACAAGGCCTCACCTAGACGGAATACAACATCTCAGAGCAGTGCCACAGGACCCCTATACAGCGGGTTTTCACAGAAACCACCAGAGCTGCAAAAACCTGTGGAGAAATCAGAGCCTTTGTGTTCCAGTAAGACTCCAGACTCTGGACCAAAGCCCAGAGTTCTAGCTCACACAAGGCTCTCAAGCGGTGTAGCAGAATCACTTAATCAGCTGCTCTGCTCCCACGCGGGCAACACGGCTACAATCTAGCCACAGCACAAGGCCATCCCAGCTCTCCCCACCTCACCAGACACCCCAGCGCTGGAAGCAGACCGACTCCATCTTGGAAAACCTTTCTTGCCATTTTTTGTTCGTTGTGGCTATCAGCACGGATGGATCTTCCTTTGAACAGGTACCTGTTTTCCAACTTCCTCCCCCTCCCCCCTCCCCAGCTGTGATTACTCAGCACAGTGACTACCCAGAACAAAAACTGCTCTCAGCTGAAAGGGAGAGCAGTGAGTTGAGTTTTGTGCATGGTGAGAGATAAGGGTGTATTTTCATTTCACTTCATATGGATTTCCAGTTCTTCCAGCACTATTTGTTAAAGAGGCTATCCTTTCTTCAATGTATGTTTTCAGCTCCTTTGTGTACTATGAGATAACTATATTTATGTTGGTTTGTCTCTGTGTTTTCTATTTTGTACCTTTGGTATACATATCTATTTTTGTTAGAATACCATGCCCTTTTTGTTACTATAGCTCTGCAGTATAGATTAAGGTCTGGTATTGTGACGCCAACTGCTCCACTCTACTTGCTGAGGATTGACTTGGCTTTTCTGGGTCTTATACTTTTCAAAACAAATTTCATGATTACTTTTTCTACTTCTATATGGAATGACATTGAGATTTTAAATGGAATCACATTGAATCTGTATAGCAATTTGGATAGTACGGACATTTTGACAATTTTACTTTTCCCTAACCAAGAGCATGAGAGATCTTTCCATCTTCTAAGGTCGTCTTTAATTTCTTTCTTTGGTGTATTGTAGTTTCCATTGTAGAGGTCTTTCACCTCTTTTGTTAAGTTGATTCCCAAATCTTTTCTCTTCCTTTTTTTTTTTGAGGCTGTTGTGAATGGGGTAGTATCCCTAATTTTTTTTTCAGAGGATTCATCATGAATTTATAGAAATGCATTTGATTTATAGGTATTAATTTTGTATCCTGCCACTTTGCTGAATTCTTTAATTAATTCTAGAAGTTTTCTGGTGGAATTTTTTAGATCCTCTAAGTATAGATTCATGTTGTCAGCAAATAATGATAGTTTGAGTTCTTCTTTTTCTATTCATATCCCTTTAATTTCTTTCACCTAATTGCTTTGGCTAGAGTTTCAAGAACTATATTGAATAGAAGTGGTGAAAGAGGGCATTCCCTGTCTTGTTCCAGTTTTTAGAGGGAATGCTTCCAAGTTTTCTCCATTTAGAATGATGTTGGCCTTGGGTTTAGTATAGATAGCTTTTACAATGTTGAGGTATGTGTCTACTGCCCCTAGATTTTCTAATGATTTGAACATGAAAGGGTGCTGTATTTTGTCAAGTGCTTTCTCCGAATCAGTTGATATAACCCTATGATTCTTATGTTTAAGTCTATTGATATGATGAATTATATTTGTTGATTTCCATATGTTGAACTAACCTTGCATCCCTGGAATGAACCCCATTTGATTATTATACGCTATTTTTAAAATGTGTTTTTGTATATGATTTGCCAGAATTTTATCGAAAATTTTTGCATCTATATTCATCAGGGATATTGGTGTGAAATTTTCTTTCCTTGATGTGTTTCTGTCTGGTTTTGGTATTACCTCAGGATAATATCAGCTTCACAGAATGAGTTTGCAAGTCTTCCCACCTTTTGTATTTCATGGATTAATTTGAGGAATATTTATTAATTCTTCTTTATAGGGCTTGGAGAACTCAGCCGTGAATCCACCTGGTCCTGGGCTTTTCTTTGTAAGTAGGCTGTTGATGCATCTTATATTTGCTTGCTTGAAATTGTTCTGTTTAAATTGTGTAGTTCATCTTGACTCAGTTTGGGTTGATCATACACCTCTAGGAATTTGTTGGTGTCTTCAAGTTTTTCTTTTTCTACTGGAGTATAAATTTCCAAAAGAGTTTCTAATTGTCTTCTGTATTTCAGTAGTGTCTATTGTTATATTTCCTTTTCCATCATGAATTCAAGTAATTTGTGTTTTTTTCCCTTCCTTCTTTTCATTAGGGTGACTAAGGATTTGTCAATTTTATTTATTTTTTTCAAAGAACTCACTTTTTGTTTTGTCAATTTTTTGAATTGTTTCTTTAGTTTCAAGTTTATTGATTTCTACCCTGGTTTTAATTATTTCTTGTTTTCTACTGATTTGGATATTGGTTTGTTATTCTTTTTCTTTTCTTTTTTTTTATTGGTTGTTCAAAACATTACAAAGCTCTTGACATATCATATTTCATACATTAGATTCAAGTTGGTTATGAACTCCCAATTTTACCCCAAATACAGATTGCAGAATCACATCGGTTACACATCCACATTTTTACATAATGCCCTATTAGTAACTTTTGTATTCTACTACCTTTCCTATCCTCTACTATCCCCCCTTCCGCTCCCCTCCCATCTTCTCTCTCTACCCCATCTGCTGTAATTCATTTCTCTCCTTGTTTATTTTCCCATTCCCCTCACAACCTCTTATATGAAATTTTGTATAACAATGGGGGTCTCCCTCCATTACCATGCAATTTCCCTTTTCTCTCCCTTTCCCTCCCACCTCATGTCTCTGTTTAATGTTAATCTTTTCTTCCTGCTCTTCCTCCCTGCTCTGTTCTTAGTTGCTCTCATTATATCAACGAAGACATTTGGTATTTGTTTTTTAGGGATTGGCTAGCTTCACTAAGCATAATCTGCTCTAGTGCCATCGATTTCCCTGCAAATTCCATGATTTTGTCATTTTTTAGTGCTGCGTAATACTCCATGGTGTACAAATGCCACATTTTTTTTATCCATTCATCTATTGAAGGGCATCTGGGTTGGTTCCACAATCTAGCAATTGTGAATTGTGCTGCTATGAACATCGATGTGGCAGTATCCCTGTAGTACGCTCTTTTAAGGTCTTCAGGGAATAGTCCGAGAAGGGCAATACCTGGGTCAAATGGTGGTTCCATTCCCAGCTTTCCCAGGAATCTCCATACTGCTTTCCAAATTGGCCGCACCAGTTTGCAGTCCCACCAGCAATGTACAAGAGTACCCTTTTCCCCACATCCTCGCCAGCACTTGTTGTTTGATTTCATAATGGCTGCCAATCTTACTGGAGTGAGATGGTATCTTAAGATGGTTTTGATTTGCATTTCTCTGACTGCTAGAGATGGTGAGCATTTTTTCATGTACTTGTTGATTGATTGTATGTCCTCCTCTGAGAAGTGTCTGTTCAGGTCCTTGGCCCATTTGTTGATTGAGTTGTTTGTTATCTTATTGTCTAATTTTTTGAGTTCTTTGTATACTCTGGATATTAGGGCTCTATCTGTAGTGTGAGGAGTAAACATTTGTTCCCATGATGTAGGCTCCCTATTTACCTCTCTTATTGTTTCTCTTGCTGAGAAAAAACTTTTCAGTTTAAGTAAGTCCCATTTCTTGATTCTTGTTATTAACTCTTGTGCTATGGGTGTCCTGTTAAGGAATTTGGAGCCCAACCCCACAATATGTAGATCGGAGCCAACTTTTTCTTCTATCAGATGCAGAGTCTCTGATTTGATATCTAGCTCCTTGATCCACTTTGAGTTAACTTTTGTGCATGGCGAGAGGAGGGGATTCAGTTTCATTTTGTTGCATATGGATTTCCAGTTTTCCCAACACCATTTGTTGAAGATGCTATGCTTCCTCCATTGCATGCTTTTAGCTCCTTTATCAAATATAAGGTAGTTGTAGCTTTGTGGATTAGTCTCTGTGTCCTCTATTCTGTACCATTGGTCCACCCGCCTGTTTTGGTACCAGTACCATACTGTTTTGTTACTATTGCTCTGTAGTATAGTTTGAAGTCTGGTATCGCTATACCGCCTGATTCACACTTCCTGCTTAGAATTGCTTTTGCTATTCTGGGTCTTTTATTTTTCCATATGAATTTCATGATTTCTTTATCTATTTCTGCAAGAAATGCTGTTGGGATTTTGATTGGCATTGCATTAAACCTATAGAGAACTTTTGGTAATATCGCCATTTTGATGATGATAGTTCTGCCTATCCATGAACAGGGTATATTTTTCCATCTTCTAAGATCTTCTTCTACTTCTCTCTTCTCTTTTTAGGGTTCTGTAGTTTTCATTGTAAAAATCTTTCACCTCTTTTGTTAGGTTGATTCCCAAGTATTTTATTTTTTTTGAGGATATTGTGAATGGGGTGGTTGTCCTCATTTCCGTTTCAGAAGTTTTGTCGCTGATATACAGAAATGCCTTTGATTTATGCGTGTTGATTTTATATCCTGCCACTTTGCTGAATTGGCTTTGATCTGTTATGTCAGGTCATTTATTTTTTGACTTTTTCTTCTTTTAATGCATGAACTCCATGGAATGAACTTTCCTCTTAGCACTACCTTCCTAGTGTCCCATAGATTTTGATAAGTTGTATCAGTGTTCTCGTTTTCTCTAAAAATTTTTAATCTCCTCTTTGATGTCTTTTGCAAACCATTGTTCATTCAATAGCATATTATTTAGTCTCCAGGTGTTGGAGTATCTTCTATTTTTATCTTATCATTGATTTATAATTTTATTCCATTATGATCTGATAGAATGCAGGGTAGTATCTCTATTTTTTTATTTGCCATGAGTTGCTTTGCGGTATAATATGTGGTCTATTTTAGAAAAGGATCCATGTGCTGCAGAGAAGAAAGTGTATTCACTCATTAATGTATAAAATGTTCTATATATGTCTGTTAAGTCTAAGTTATTAATTATAAAGTTCTGTAGTTTCTTTATTTAGTTTATATTTTGAAGATCTATCCAGTGGTAAGAAAAGAGCATTAAAGTCATTCAGTATTATTGTGTTGTGGTCTATTTGGTTCTTATACTTCTTTGTCCTATTTCACTAGCTTTGGTTTGAGGTCCACTTTATCTGATATGAGGATGGAAACCCCTGCTTGTTTATGTGGTCCATGTGAGTGGTATGTTTTTTCCTCACCCTTTCACCTTCTGTCTATGGATGTTTTTTTCCTGTGAGATGAATCTCTTTAAGGCAGCATATTGTTTTTTTTTTTTTTTTTTTTTTTCATTTTGTTACTAGAGATTTAACTCAGTAGTTGAGTAACTACTGAGCCACCTCCTCAGCCCTATTTTGTATTTTATTTAGACACAGGGTCTCACTGAGTTGGTTAGCACCTCACTTTTGCTGAGACTGGCTTTGGATTTTTTTTTGTTAAAATCTATTCTGTCAATCTGTGTCTTTTAACGAGTTTAGGCTATTCACATTCAGGGTATTATTGAAATATGGTTTGTATTCCCTCTTATATTGATTTATTTTTGGTTTGTAACTTGACTTGGTTTCTTCTTTGATTTTCCTTTTCTTCAATGATTTTTTTTCTTTCCTTTGCTGATATTTATTTATTTATTTTTATTTTTAAAATTTCATCCTCCTGGAATATTTTGCTGAGGATGCTCTGTAGTGCAGGTTTTTTCCTGTAAATTATTTTTAACTGTTATTTAACATGAAAGGTTTTTATTTTGTCATCAAATTCAAAGCTCAATTTTGCTGGATATAAGATTATTTGTTGGCATCCATTTTCTTTTAGAGCTTGGTATACGTTGTTTCAGGATCTCCTGGTTTTGAAGTTCTGGGTTGAAAATCTGCTGAGATAAAAGTTGTTCTCCAAGTATATGTAATCTATTCCTCTCTCTTGCAGCCTTTAATTTGTCTCATTATTCTATATGCTAGGCATTTTCATTATAATGTGCCTTGATGTAGATATGTTGTAATTTTCTACATTTAGTGACTTCTAAGCCTCTTGTATTTGATTTTCAAATTCATTTTTATTATTTGGGAAATTTTCTGATATTATTTCATTGAAGAGATTGTGCATTCCTTTGGTTTGAGTCTCTGTGGCTTTTTGTATCCCAATAACTCTTAGATTTGGTCTTTTGATGCTATCCCATAATTTTTGGATGTTCTTTGCATGTTTTTTTACCATCTTTGCTGTGTAGTCAACTTTATTTTCAAGATTGTAAATTTTGTGTTCACTATCTGATGTTCTGTCTTCCAAGTGACCTACTCTGTTGTTGATGCTTTCTATTGAGTTTTTTGTTTGTTTATTTGTTCTGGTTTATTGTTTCTTTCAATTCAAGGATTTCTGATTTTTTTTCAGCATCTCTTTCTCTTTCTTGAAGTAATCTTTTGCTACCTGTATTTGATCCTTATCTCTTTGTTAATGTGATGAATTGTTGCCTGTTTGCTCTCTTATCTCTACATTGGAGTGATCAATTTTTTCCTGTATTTGCTCACTGAGGTCATTCTTTAATTCACAGATCATATTAATTATGTATATTCGGAACTCTTTTTCTGACACTTCATCAACTCCACTGCCCATGGATTCTGTTGTTGTAGTATATTGGTTTATTTGGGGACATTCTCCTTTCTTATTTTTTTTTTATGTTTTCTATGTGTCTTCCTTTCTTGCAGTGCAAATCTGAGATATAACACTTTCTACCCTTTAGTCTCATAGTCACCCTTCAGATTACCTGTACCTCACCTTGGTGTTGGGCTTCTAATCCTCAGCCAGTGTCTCATGATTGATTGTATTGCAACTAAAAGTGTTGGTGGCAATAGTGGAGGTAACTCAAGATAGCAGTGGGGATGTCCCAACATTACTGCAACCACTTTCAGAGATGGGATTGAAAGGGTGAGTTGCCTTCTCTGAGATGCAGCTGCCTCCAGGCCCTATCTGTTGACTCAAGGAGGAGGCTACTGTATGTGGAGGGCTATGCCATTGACTGCAGTGTCCCATGATAGTGGGTTAGGCCTGGGATCCTGCATGGGTCTGCCAGTGCCTTGGCTTTGGCTCCCATGCAGTTCCTTTTTTTTTTTTTTTTTTTAGTAACAGCTTTTCTGACAGATGTGAAGTGATAGCTTACAGTGGTATTAATTTGCATTTCCCTAATGATTACTGATATTAAGCATTTTTTAATATTGCCATTGGTCATCTGTATATCTGTTCAGAGACATGATAAGATTCTTTGCTTATTTTTTGAAATTATTCATTGTCTTGGTGTTAACTTGCTTCAGTTTCTTACATAATTTGAGTAATACCCCCTATTTGATATATAGTTTTCTCCCACACAGTACATCACCTCTTTATTATCCTTCTCTGTGTAGAGCTCTTTAGTTTGAACTAAATTCATTTGTCTCTTTTTGTTTTGGCTCTTTTAGATTTTTGGATTAAATCTGCAAAATCATTGTCCAGATCAATTGTTAATAGTTTCTTCTTTATGTTTTCTTCTGGTGGTTTTATAGATTCAGAACTTGTCTTTGAGTTCTTAATCCAATTTGGGTTAACTTTTGTACATGGTGTGAGGTAAAGTTCCATTGTGTTTTTGTTGAATGTTGGTATGTAGTTTTCCAATATCCTTTTATTTCTTGTGTTTGTTTTCTTGTGTCATTGTGCATTGTTAACATGTTCTTCAAAAAATCAAATGTCTGTAATGTGTGTGTTCATTTTTGAGATTCTGTTTAATTGATCAGTGTTAATGGTGAAATATTGTGGAGAAAAAGAAACCTTTGCTCATGATTGATAGGAATGTTAATTACCATAGCCCTCTGTGGTGAGCCGCTTCTGCCGTTTCTGCAGATTATGGTCGCCATTACAAGATGGCGCTGGCTCCGCTGTGGTCTGTGACAAACAACTTCTTATCTGGGAAAGTTGGCACATGATTTTTCACCACCCTGTGAGAAAGTTCCACGCGGCAGCTTTGCATTGGGGCTTGGGATGCTTTATTAAGGCTGGGAGGGGCACCCGAGAGAGAGAAGAAGAAATATCAAGGGCCTGAATAAACTGTTGAAAGAAGATTCTCGAGTTGCGTCTTCCTTGCGGGCAAGGGGTCGCGACAAGTGGTGCCGAGACCCGGGAACCAGAACTTTCAGCAGTCAGGGGTGGTGCACCGGTTAGTCCCAGGTAAGTGGGATCCGCGACCAAAGCGGGGTTAGTCCCAATAAGTGGGATCCGCGATCAAAGCGGGGTTAGTCCCTAGTAAGTGGGATCCGCGACCAAAGCGGGACAGCTCCTCTGTAATGAAAGAGAGAGCCTTACATTTTATTGCAGCTGCACTGTGTACTTTCGCTCCTACTTTCGCTTTCTTTTTTTTGTGCTTCCTTTGTTGTTGTGTCATGGGTGCCGCATCTTCAAGTCCACTTCTCCTGGCCCTAGATGGCCTGTTACGTTCCAAGGGACTGGAAGTGAAACATAGTACTTTACAGAGATTTTTACAGAAGATAGATATCGCTGCACCGTGGTTTGCATTTTCGGGCAGCCTTACTGTGCCTAGTTGGGATAAATTAGGCAAAGATCTTGACTTTGCTTCTGAGCAGGGCATATTAGAGGGTGGGGTGATACCCCTTTGGAAAATGGTCCGTGGTTGCCTTACAGATGGTAAATGCCAGGAAGCTGTGAGTGAGGGTCAAGCTATTCTTGAGCAATTACATGAGGAAAAATCTGAAGGATCATGTAGTGAAGTGGCAGAGAGTATTAAAAGTAACAGTAGTGAGAAGGCAAAAGAGCCTGAAGATAAAAATAGGAGAAGGCTCTACCCAGACTTGACCGAATTAAAAACGCCTGAGAACACAAGCGACTCAGAGAGTTCTGAGGACCTTGATATATTGTTACAACAACTACATAAGATAAAAATGAAAAAGAAGAAAAAGGAGACACAGGGCACACAGGCCTACTGTAAGAAGGGGAAGGGAGTTAACATCGGTCAACAAAACTCTGAGGAGGAGGAGGTAGAATATCTAGAAGAAGATATGGTGCCGATTGCCCCACCTCCGTATGTGGGGGGGAGCCAAGGTTCCGGGAGATCTTTTCATGCACAAGTTTGGAGGACAGTTAATACAGATATGGGACTTGCATACCCTGTATTTCAGGACAATAACAGGGGAAGATATCATGAGCCTTTAGACTTTAAGATAATTAAAACCTTGGCAGAATCTGTCCGCACTTATGGCATAGATGCCGCTTTCACTCTCACTCAGGTGGAGGGACTTACTAGATTTTACATGACTCCCTCAGATTGGGCTAGTCTAGTCCGCGCTTGTGTTTCCCCAGGGAAATATTAGGAGTCCAAAGTTGGCTGTTTAATGTTTCTGGAAGTACCCAAGACTCGGAGCGAGGTAGGAGGCTTAAAATTTCTGCAAATAATTCACAATTATCTAATGCTACATTACCCTCCGCAGCAGTCCGTCTCCAATCTCCGTTCCTGTTTCTTTTGGCTAATGTTACATTACAGGGGATGCTTAATTGTTCTAATATTACCTGTTATTTGTCTGAGTGTTGGAATGGCTCCTGGACTACGGCAGTGGTTATGAAAATTCCAATCTTTGTCCCAATCCCAGTCACTGCGGACCCAGATAAATTCCCCATTGTTGAGCTACTTAGAGTCCGCAGGGATTTTGGAATTACGGCAGCTATAGCGACAGCTGTGGCAGTGTCTGCTGCTACAGCGGTTACGGCCGGAGTGGCCATGGCCAGTCAAGTACAAACTGCTGCCACCATTAATCAAGTTGTTCAACAAACTTCTACCATACTTGAGTCCCAAAATTCAATTAATCAACATATTTTGTCAGGGATTTTAGCTGCCAACCAAAGAATAGATTTACTCCAAGCTCAGGTAGAAGAATTGGCCGACTTGGTGCTTTTGGGTTGTGTTGACCAACGTGCACATTTATGCATAACCTCTGTCAGATTTAATGATTCCAGGAATGCCTCCCGCATCATTGGTGAATATTTGGCCGGAAATTGGTCCATGGCAGCAAAAAACTTGATCCAGTCTCAACTAACTCAGATTGCTGTTTTAAACAGTACCCGTGTTGAACCAGTGACTTTGGGTCAATTCACCGATTGGATATCTTCTGCCTTTTCCTTCTTCAAAGAGTGGGTGGGAGTAGGCATTTTTGGTGCAATGTGTTGCTTCAGTGTTGTGCTTTGTTTGTGGCTTCTCTGTCGCCTTAAAACTCGCCATGCACAAGAAAAGGCTATGATCATACAAGCTCTTGCAGCTTTAGAAAATGGCAACTCACCTCAAGTCTGGCTTGCGCATCTTAAGCAGTAAACCTTTGTCATGGTCGTTACACCCCAAGTTATTATAACATTGCACTGGGATCGACATGACTTTCCTTGTTATTCTCTTAGTGTTGGAAAGCCCTTGCACTCTGCCGGTCTTACTGCCATTGCACGCAGATGGGTTTCCACACTAGTGCTTTTCTATCGCCTTGAAGTTCGTGCCTTTCTTTCAGGGTGCTGTCAACTTGTTTGTCGTTATAAACAGCCACAGTTCAGCCTCAGCTATCCCCCTTCGTCCACCATCGTCACGATACAGGATGCGAGGCAAGGCACTGCACTTGAGTGATCCTTGACGTGGACCTCAAGGAGAGCATGTCCTATTGCATGCGGGTTAGACGCGTCCACGCCCTGCCCCACGAAAAAAGGCGTCGGCTGATATGGCCTCAGATCTGGGGAAGGGCCCTCCTTAGGACTGAGCCATACTATGCAGCCACTTCTGCACAGTGGGATAGGACCTCTACTCTCGCCTGTATTGTTTTAAGAAAACAGAAAAGGGGGAACTGTGGTGAGCCGCTTCTGCCGTTTCTGCAGATTATGGTCGCCATTACAAGATGGCGCTGGCTCCGCTGTGGTCTGTGACAAACAACTTCTTATCTGGGAAAGTTGGCACATGATTTTTCACCACCCTGTGAGAAAGTTCCACGCGGCAGCTTTGCATTGGGGCTTGGGATGCTTTATTAAGGCTGGGAGGGGCATCCGAGAGAGAGAAGAAGAAATATCAAGGGCCTGAATAAACTGTTGAAAGAAGATTCTCGAGTTGTGTCTTCCTTGCGGGCAAGGGGTCGCGACAGCCCTCACCAAGGGGAAAAAATATCAAAGCATGAAAAATATTGTTAGTTACACATGATCCAGGAATCTTACTTCTAAATATATATACAAAGGATTTGAAACCAATATATCAATGATATATCTGTACTCCAATTTCTGTACTCACAATAGCTATGATCTTGAATTAAACTACATGTCCATCAATGAATTGAATAATAAAGAAAATGTGTATACATACACAACAGATTATTCATCCATTGAGAAAGGGGAAATCTTGTCATTTGCAATAACATGAATGAATCTGGAGAACATCACATGAAGTTAAATAAGTCAAGCACAGAAAAACAAATTCCCCACATTCTTATTTATATGCATACTCTAAAATAAACAAATAGAAACAGGGAGCAAATTTGTTTAATAGGGAAAATGGGGAGATTTGGTTGAAGGATATTTAAGGACTGAATTATAAGTATTGAGATGATGGCTATCTTAGACTGATTCATTTCTTCCAAGTTGCATGTGTATATCATAAAAACACTTTCTCCTCCATAAATATATACAGTTGTAACATGTCAATTTCCAACACAAATAAAAATAAACTAAGACATCTGGCATCCTTTATAATCAAATTTCTGTCTATGTTTTGTATTCCCTATTTTGAATCCAAATGTCATCTTCTCTTTTACATAATAGAAAATGAACAACCAATTGGAATATATTAGAATTCATATTCAGAACAGGAAACAGGATAATCATCTTGTTTAAGAGGCATGGCTTTTCCTGAGATTTATACATTACATTGAGTGATTTATTACAATAATATGTAAATATACACATTCTTCAGGAACAGTCTTAATGTTTATAATAAAATAAAAGTTAATAGTTACAAGAAAAGTGTTTGCAATCCTATTTGTACTAAATGTTAATAAATACATTTAATAAGAAAATATAATAAATTTAACATATGACAGTTTTGTTAAAAGCCAATGTCTGTGAATTGGGGATATATTTCAATAGAAGAGCACTTGTCAAGAATGTTCAAGTCCCTCAATTCCATCCCTAGCACCACAAAAAATAATAAAAATTAAATCTAAAAATAAATAGCTAATATATGTGAAATATGTTTTTGGCAGCTCGCAAGATTTTTACAAATTAATTGTACATATTGTTTTCATTTTCTCAGATCAAATACATCAAATTAAACTGTAAATATATGTATTTCAGAAATATTCTGAACTAAATAAAGTACATTCAGGTGATGACTATGCAGTTCTGAGAACTAAAGTCAATATTTGCTGCTAGAGATCTCTACAGTGATTAATTTTCTTTGTTTGCATTGCTACAAAATCAAAAGCTTAAAATATGTAAAATGCCAACATTATTTTATTTGAATTTGAATTTTAGTAGGTTAATACACTTATAACAATACTGGGAATAGGCTGCTTAATTCAACAGATCACATAACAAATAGTTGTTGAATGCTACATTTTTCTAGTAAATATGCTAAGCACTGTAAATTCAAGAAGGAAATCCTCTAAGAAATTTGAGTCCTTTGATCAAGTTCTCATCTTCAAAGCTGTAAAATCATTTGTATACATATTAATAGGTATTCTAATATACAATAGATGCATTTTATTTATTTACAAATAAATGCATATTTTGTAATTAGAAAATCACTAGATCTGGTCTCAAAAGACCCAGAGTGGGATAAGTGGGCTGAATTATATAGACTGAGTGGGAGTTTGTTGGGGAAAGATGGGTTGAGGTGCACTGCAGGCAAAATGACCAAAATCACCAGTAAGAGGAATGTGGATTGTGTTGGTTTGCATAGTGAGTATAAGCTACTGGACAGTGCTGTAACATAAAGTACAGGCTAAGACTGAAGAGCTAAGGTTGATTTGTAGATAGGGAACAATTTATGTTCTTTTATGCCATGCTAAATGTGTGGGAATTTTTCAGTGGCTCTAAAGTTTAGTATAGGTAAGTATCAACTGTGATGTCTATTAAAAATATAGCTTCCTGTTATTACACTCAGACTTTTTAATTTGTATCTTAATGTAATTCAGAGGTGGAGTTAAAGATTTTGTATAATTAAGAGATAAGCAAGATGATTCTTAGTTATGTGTATTATGGACTAAGTTTGAAAGACATAATTGATAATTAGTCATAAAACAATTTTAAATAAGAGGAATGACATTTAGATAAATCACTCATTGTAATGTGAAGGTGTGATTAAAAACTAGATATGATATCATGTACAAATTTTGATGAGGCATGAAGAATTTGATTATGGGAGCATACCTGGAATTGAGAGGATAAAGGGATTACAGGAAAATTGAGAAATTCATATTTGTGAAAAATAAATATGGCTTGAATTTAAAAGGTGGAGGAAAAAAATGTTGCTTTAGAATGCCTGCTAATTTTCTGTATTTTGTAATTGGCTAATTGATACTAAATTCAACAAGGTGTATTACTTTTGCATTTACATAAGTAAGAGTAGTCATAGGTATCAATCACTTCTTCTGACACAAAATAAAAAAAATAAAGATCCTGGGTTTGAGCCCAAGCACCAAATGTTGATAAATAAATAAATAAATAATAGTATATTTTAGTTAAAATAATCTAGTGGCACTCAATTATTTGTGGAAAGCATGTATTTATGTGAAAGTGGAGGAGAATCCTGAAATTCAGGCAATGGAACAAGAATAGCACAAAACATGTAAGCAAGACAGTTGTTTTATAGGATGAGACTATCACTGAGGAGATTTCCAAGGACAGGTACAGAAGAAGCAAGGAGGTGGATGTGCACACGGGACAAAAGGTTGATTAGTTGGCATCAATATTTTATCATATCCAATTAGGGAATTAAATTCAGATGAAGTTTTTCTTTTTCCCTCATTCACAACTCTACATCTTGTACAGGGCACAACAATGCACAGATCTCTGTGTGGATCAAAGAGTAGACATGTGCTCTGGTGACAAAGAGATCTAGGGAACAGTGACAACTGAATGCCCTTACTAAAGTACACTCTGCTGTGGCCTATTTGCTAATGGGAGCTCTCCATAGAAAGGACACCAGAAGTTGAACATCCTTAACTATCCTCCTAGTGACCTGCACAAACAGGGAAGAAACTCACCAAATATGGGCAGGAGATAAAGATGGCATACATTTGAGTAACACTAACACCTTATAAGAGAGTGAGGGGCTTCGAGAAACATAATACATCTTAGAGATAAAATAGAAAAAAGAATTTATTTTAGGCATGTTTTATTCCTTGTGAATGTAGAAAATATTTAAAATATAGATGTTCAGGTATAAATGATAAATGAGTTCAAATCTCAAGAAAGAGAACAGGGTTGGATATATTGATTTCAAAGAAATGCTTATGTAGGTGATGGATGAAAGTATTGATATTCTTGTACGTGATAAATTTTTGAGTAAAACTGTCAAAGAATATTTATTAGAGAATGAGGGGCCCACATAACATTTGGGATAGTCTGTGCATCTAACAACCATCTTCATGTTCTACAAGTTTGATAACTTATCTTAATTTTGATTTTTCCAGAAGCACAGCCTAAGATAAGGATTTGAAAAAAAAAAAAAACCCGTTTATTTGGGAAGTAAGCCTAGTATGTAGCAGAAGGGCAGCAGAAGAGAGACAAAGGAGAGAGAACTGTATTATCAGGAAGTCATCCATAACTAGAGCTCCATCTTCCTGAGGGGCTTCAAAGACTGCACATTTGTCCACCAACTCCAATAGATAACATTTTGTGAAACCTTTTAATGTAAACATTTGGCAACATCACATTGAGAGATTGAGAAAACTCATAATTTTAAGACAATTAACAGATAACAAGTTTGTGATGTAACTTTCCTAAAGATTACTGCTGGTAACTTTTAAATAGGATTTCTTTCAGTATTAGGTACACACACACACACACACACAGACACAAACACACACACACACGTGAATGTGTGTTTCTAATCATTTTTAGTCATATTTTTATTTTTCCATTGATATATTTTCCAGTAGTCTTTCATATTCATAAATAGTATTGATACTAATATTTAAATAAGTTATTTTATTTTCATAAATTATGTACTGTATGAAACTAATAATGACATTATTTACTTATCCATTTTATTTCTGTTGAATATTTTTGTTTCACTTTTTCCCAAATGTGACAAATGGCATCACAATGAACATTCTGAACTATAGTTCTTCATACTTATGTCTAATTGTTCCCTTAAATATATTCCTAAAATTAACACCGTTGGTCACTAAGTACACTTATAGATAGGCAGTTTTATTTTGCATCTATTGTAGCAGAGTATATCAAAACATACATATCAGATCTTTGTCCTTTAAATCATTGTGGTCAGTGAATGTTCTTGATCTATTAAGTAAGAAAAGTTTTGATCAATTATAATAATTTATAAATTATATCAATTATCAATGTAATAATATAATATACATGACAAAAATATTACACAAACATAAAGATATTAGTGTAAAATAAATATAAGAAATTTTATCATTTTTCTGAAATACCTTCAACATCATATTAAATCCTGTCTTTTCCATACTTGCACTATTGGTCCTTACTTTCATCTGTGAGTAGGAGAGCTATGCAGTCATGAACTTAAAAGTTAATGATGAGAAATGTTTTATAGGCTTGTATTGATGATATTAGTCATAAGTAAAAAGCTTTGCTTAGTGTTTACAACTTACAGTGCATTTATATGTGGAAAATCTTATTTGACCTCCCATGTATATAATTTTGACAAAGCAGCAGATGTTAGCATCCCATTTTGAAGCTAGTACAATGGATATTCCAGGAGCCTGAGAATCTTTGTTGACAATGCCACCAATGATAACATGTCTGGTATTAATACTGAGATCTTGCAAGTACTGTGTCTTTAGCTGAAGTCATTGGTTAAAATCAGAGTATGCCTAGTGATGGAAGTAGCCTGAAAATGTTTAAGTGCAAGCCCGGGATTGGACTGGATATGGTGAGGAACAGAGGTCACAGAGAAGAGGGTCAGGAGGTAGATCCAAAATACCCGTGTTGAAATAAGAGGATCTTGACAGAAGTTATAATGAAGGAGGGAGGATATTATAGACTTCTGTGCAGGTAGCTGTTTGTTAAGCTTGTGTGTGTGTGTGTGTTTGTGTGTGTGTGTGTTTACATGCAATCTCTGGATCAGAAAACAGATTATTTTTTCCACAGAGAAGGTCAGTGCTTATTTCTTGAGTCTTGATCACCATAAAGTGACACAGAGAACCAAGTATTCACCTATTCACATATCACAGGAACCCTGAGGTCCTGTCATTCAGACACTATAAAGAGCAGCTATTGTGTTGGCTCACCATCCTTCACTGGGAGAAAGGTTCCTAGAGTTTTACTGTCCTGGAATGGTAGCAAAGGCTGGAAGGCAGACGAGTTTCTAGGTCTCCATGGAGCAATGTACCACGGTTTCTGAGGAAACCATCCCCTTTTCAGGATTGCCAGTGCTTGTGGTCAGAAAGCCCAGGCCTTCAGAAAATAAGTAAATAAAAAGTATTTACAAATAATTTTTACCCCAAATTGGTGACCACAGAAACAAGGGGAAGCCATCCAGAGACAGGACTTTACAGGTGCATTCTTTTTAACCATAAATATTGCCTGTTTCACTATGCGTTTAATATTTTCATTCCCTCTTTTCACTTTATTTTTTCAAATATTTCCTCTTTCAGTTTCATTTCCACAACATGCTCATTTTATCTGCTATGGAGTTGCTGGCAGACATTATCTCCATGTTCATGATGGCTCCTTCCCCTCCCATTGTTCGACCCTCCTACTGGCTGTCCATTTTCTATATGCTCTGGAGGGACTGTAGCCCTGTGACCACTTTAGAGATCCTTTGGTCTGGTTTTATGATATGACCCAAGAAAAAGGAGGAGAGTGGGATGGGAAGCACAAAAAAGGACCAGCCACCATGAGGAAGTAATTTATTCAATGCTATAATTGATCAAAAGCATATTTCTCCTCCCCTTTAAGAAGTTTTGATTGATTGCAACTGCTCAGAAAATTATGGGCATCTATCTATTCATACTCTAAAACGAGTAAACTGTCAATTAATATGATGAGTAATAAAAGTCCAAGACCACAGGTCATTACTATTTAAAAATTGACAGAGAGCATCATATTATGAGTTAAAAGGCTTTTATAAAGCATTGCTTAAAAAAGTACTCTTGCTTATCGAACTTGAGCAGTGGTTTCAATGTTACCCCAAACGGTTTAGCAAGATGAAAGGCCCTATAACATTGTCAGATACCACTAAGAAACACTTGAAAATAACTGACAAAAAATAAAGACCCAAGAGACTTTTATCCATTAATCCTTACCACCAGAAAGGCTGTCTGACAGTCTACCTAGTTTATCTGAGGTTCAGTACAAGAGATTACATATCTGACTCTGTGTTTTTATAGGTAAATACAAGAGTTGCTATTTATAAGATGGTCTCTTGAGGAGTTTATAATAACTTGGCATCACTTTCAAGAAGAAACAAAAACCTCAAAAATATTACTAACTGTAACTGTACACATTCTGCCACTCTCCTATCTCTTACTGCGAAATTGTAAAAATGAAAACATAGAAAGCTTTTTCTCCTCCTTTGGCTGCTTACATCTGTAGGTACTTGATAAAACTGGGGAACATTTTAAAGAATTTCATGATTGCTTAAAGGTAGATTTGTTACTAACTAAATAATATTTTAGATCAACTATTTTTAATATTTGAAAAAATTAAAATAAGCATCAATTAGCATCCTTGGACAAAATATTAGACACACACTGATCTCAGTAACTTTCAGGGCTAAAAATTAGATGACAAATTTCATCCCTTAAAGTGGAGTGGATTCATCATGTTCATAAACCCATGGCTGCTTGTTTTATTTTGTGTTTCTGCAGGAGGGGCTCAAACCCAAAACCTTCGAGCACTTTGCCACTGAGCTACAATACAGCCTTTGCTGTTTTTCCTTTTTTTTTTTTACTTCACTGACCAAATTATTTATTGATTTTGTACGAAGTATAGACATTTTATAAAAAGTTATAATTATTTTTCTCCTTGTTAATATAATGCTTAGCGTACAGAATGGTTTTCAGTGAATATTATTTTCGTAATTCCACTGTGCTCTGTACTTAAACACTGCTCCGCTGCCAGAGAGCTTTGATTTCTGATACGGTTTCATATATGATCATTCTCTACTGTTCTATTGTTTTTATTACAAAACTATTAGAATTAAAAAAAAAAGATTAATTTTCACAGTGAAACAATTGAGAGATCCCCACCCTGAGTGCCTGGGCCTCCACAGATCCACCTGATGGCCTTCTTCCATGCTACATAACTGGTTCAGTTCATCGCCAGCGCAGATCACAAGTGCATGTGATTTAAGCCACTCATTAGAACCCTCAGTAACCTTACAGAACCTTAAATCAATGTTCAAGCTTCCCAGGTCCCTCAGTTCGAACATTATGAGGCATGATCAGATCTACAAGAACCTCCACGAATAAATTCAATATACAAATTTCCATACCTTGCTTATTTTTGAATTATGTTCTATGTTATTGAGTACATCTGACTTTGGAAAGCACTGCTCCATTTTGCTTCAATGACACCATTTTTTTTCTGGTTTTTCTCTTTTAACTGATCTACTTCTTCTTTATCCTTTCCCTACACAACTCTTTACTACTGCATCCTCTGTTCTTACAGCTCACTCTTCATGTCCTGATTATTCTCCCTGGTATCTCCAAATGCTACATTTTGATTTAGGTGAATCAACCATGGAGGTTCATACTACAAATTTCTTTTAGGCTTTTTAACTAAATAATCAATATGCTATTTGGTCTTTTTTTTTAAACAAACACCCATTTTCATACACTGCTCTGCTGTCAGAGATCTTTCTTTTCTGATACAATTTCTGATACTGTGTGATAACACAATTTTGAAGTGTGTATTTCCTGTAGTTATCTCCAATCTCTACTTCTTTCCTCACATGACATTCACCTTTGTGTGCATGTATCCTACTCCCTTCTTCCTGCAAGGATACCTGTCACTGGTAACTCATTTGAATGATTCAGTCATTGTTCACTGGTGAGCCACCAGACATCTGGTAGGAGTTTAACTTATCCTCATGACATCTGAGAAGACCTATTTCAAAATAAGGCTATGTCTATAACAACCAAGGTTTAGACCTTGAACATACCTTTTGGGGGGACACAATGTTATCCACTACAATTGTAGAAACATTTTAAGCTCTACCCTTCACTATTCCTCTCTTACTCCAAGACCCATGAGGTTTCTTCTTTACCTCCCTTGGTGCAGGTAAAAGATTCAAGCCACATAAAGTTCAGGTGCACCCATTGGAACCTACTGCAATGTGTGTGGGCTCTTTCTTGTTCAGAAAGGAGGTCCACGGAACAGGGTAGAAGATAGTGTGGCTGCGGAGCCACTATTCAAGACCTCCGGAGACCAAGCAGGAAGCAGGTCTGATTTTATTGTGTAGTTACCATGTATATATACCCAGGCAGTAGCTAAGCAGATTACAGGCAGCCACCAATGCAATTTCTGTTAACTGTCCTTGCAATGACCAATGGAGGAGTGGGTCATGGAGCAAGCACAGGGACTGCAACGCATGGCATCACACCCAGGGCTGTGCCTACGGGGTAAGTGGTTTGCCCCTCACATGCCTAGCGGGAGGGAGTGGTTTGCCACTCAGACCCCTTAACATATGCCTTGTATGCAGCACTCCATGCACTTGTCCCCACACTGCAAACCCTTACTATAGTAAAATCACAAGCTACCAGTCCTCTGCTTGCTGTCTTGTTCATTTTTAAGCCAGCATAGGATCCTAATTTGCTTTCCTTAGTAAGTTTTATTATGTGAGAAACTAGAATTTTCCTGCAGCATTAATGAGTTTGTGACATTATTAGTCTTGATATGTATTTCAAGTTTGGGACTTAGATGTGATCCCACCCTCACTGAGGCCATAATAAGGTAACATATATATTTATTTTCTTTATCATTCTTTGGATGTTAGTCCTTTTTTTTTTTTTTTTAGTCTGATAACCTGAGCCACTGAGAATAATAAAAAACAAAACAAAACAAAACAAAAAAATGTAAGTCCCCTCTAAAGCATTTAAAGTATTCAACGTATTATATAACAAGTGTATATTTGTGAGTAAGCATTAGACTTAAACTCTATACAGTAATGAAAACTGCAGAGACAAGAACTATTAAATGAATTTACAAAAATTCAATTTTTTTGTACATTTTAAAATGCTTTTTGCCAGTGAATTATAGTTGTACATGATGTGGTATTCATTTTGACATATTGAACATGGAATATAATGTGCTCATTTCTGTCCCTAGTACTTCTTTCCCTCTCCATTCTACTGCGTCTACTCCGCTGATCTTCCTTCTGTTTATTCATTGTTTTATTTAATTGGTGTTTTACAGATACAAATAAAGGTGGAGTTCATATACATACATATATACGTATATTTATATACATACACACACACATATATATATATATATATTTGGTCAATTTCATTCAGCACTTCCTCCATGTTTCTACCCCTTCGACCTTCCCTTTAATCCGGTTCCTCTACTCTCCTGTTTTCCTTTCTGTTTTCATGAAATCCTCGCCAATTTTTCTCCTTACTTTGCTCTAGCTTTCACTTGAGAAAATATTACACCCTTGACTTTCTGAGTCTGTCTTATTTCACTTAGCATGTTGTTCTCCAGGTCTATCCACTTACTGCAAAGGCCATAATTTTGTTCTTCTTTAGAGCTAAAACTCCATTGTGTTTTGCTTGGCATTTTTATTGACATTTAGCATTTCTTGGTGCAAGGAAAATTGGATATTAACTGAAAATTGTTATCCTGATTGACAAATGTTTATAATACAATGTTTTATATGAGTTGAAGATGGTGACATATAATTATTTTTAGACTCAAAATTGCTAAACTATTTTATGATTTTTCTAGTAATAAGATGGTGTGGTAAACAGAACAAACCTGCAAATTTGTTTACTTACATTTCAAAACAAATTTTCTACATATGATTAGGTTAATGATCTGGAGATGAATATTATGGTGGCCCAATATACTCAAAAGACTTCTTATAATAGAGAGTCAGGAAGTTCAGAGTTAGTAATATGAATGTTGACAGCTTTTAGAATCCAGAAAAACTAGGAAATGGATTCTCCTATGAAACCTACATAAGAACATAGTCTTGCGAACACTTTGATTTTAACAAAGTGCAACTGATTTCAGACTACTGATCCCCAGACTATAAAATAAAAAATTCTGTGCTATTTTAAGTCATTAATTTGTAGCAATTGATTACAGTGATAATAGGATACTACTATTTGTTGAACTAAGAAGATAGAAGTATTTCATTACATAGATATCAAAACAAGAAGAAAAAAGTACTGGAGCTTGTGCACTTCTGTTTTTGATTTTCTTGCATTTATGAGTTATTTTGCTTTGCAAAAATTTCTCTTTAAATTGTTTTCTTCTATGGTGTTGTCATAGGTATTTTAGTCTCAAAAGGATTTTAGTCTTATAGCCAATGCCTAGACTTTTTTTTTCTTTATAGATCTGAAAGATCAGACTGGATACTTACCTATGCTTAAGAACCCTCTCTACAATTCCCCTTACAATTGCTATTTATTCAACATGAGATAGTTTGAACTATTCTTTTGATTGATGTTTTGTTTTACTAAAAACTTAAGCAAACAGGATACTCTCCTTTAGGAATACAGCTCAATATTACACACACCTTAGTTTTAGAACCCTAATTGCACTGTAGTTTTCTCTGTGTAATTCTAGATAAGGATACTGACTCTTCTAAACTCATTGATCAATGTAAGCTTTCTTTAAAGAAATTAGACACAAGAAACCATATCAGCATTTTGGGTTTCGGCTTTTGAGATGAAAAGTACTCTAATAAATAGGTAGAAACTGTGGAAATTAAACAAAAATAACAATATGATAAAACAAACATAAATAATATAAAAGTTTCAGAGAGTCACAGTTAAAAAAAATAAAACTAGTTTTAAAAAAGCATTTTATGTAGTTTTCTATATTTAAAGTATGTATCCTTCAATATCTAATCTATAAACTATCATTGAGTTATTTTATATTTTTATACAAATCTATAATAATTTTCCTTTTTATATTTATAGGACATCTCAATTAAAATTGTCTGCATTTTGAATTTTTAACAGATAAATAAATGCTACAATTGGATGATACATGTACCGAGGAGGAATATTCTAGGTAAAAGCAGTCATGAACTAAAACAATTTTAATGAATATAATTAAAAGGTTAGGAGTATTAAATATTGTTCCATAGAGTTTAAAATTTTTCAAAGGCTTTTCTTTATTGATCTAATCATTTTAGTCTAGAAAACAATTAGGATGGTTTATTTCATGTGAGGACTTTGCAGACTAACACTATGGCATGTTAAAGAAAATAGAGCTCAAAGAACATTAGCACAGTTGCAGTGTAATAAAGCAGAGGAATAGAAAAAGAAGATCATGTAAGCAGAAAAAATAGCATCCTACACTAATCAGCAATGGTAAACTTTTCTTTTATAACTTTATTTTTTTATATGTGGTGCTGAGGATCGAACCCAGGACCTTGCATGTGCGAGGCGACCGCTCTACCACTGAGCCATACCCCAGTCCCAATGGTAAATATTTTATAGAGATTAATAGGATGATATACTTTTATTCCAATTCCATTATAAATATTTTGCATTTAATTAAAAATTGATTATTTTCAGAAAGCGTAAAAACAAAAAAGATAACCTTGTTGTTAATATAGGAGAGGCTTGGATTAAAACAGTTTACACATTAAAAGAAAAAAAGTATAAGATAGTTTAAAAATGGGGGAAAGAAAACTTACCTGCTACAACAGAGAAGGCTGTCCTAGCTGTAACCCTCTTGGAGACTAATATTTTGAAATGACATAGAAGTTAATCCTACTGTTTTCACAAAAGAAGTCAAATCCTTGCAATGGATATGAAGAGTCACAATAAAATTATAATAGTATTGATATAATTTAGTTTAAAAAGTGCTGTCTCAAAGAAACTCTATTGAGGCAATTTTATTAATTCTTACTTTATTGAAATAATTTTTGACATGCATTTCTCATGAGCAGATAAAATTACAATGTTTATGTTATATTTCATGTTTTATTTTATTTACAACTTCTTTTTTAATAATGTTATTGTATTTTTATACCTTTATTTTATTTATTTATTTTTATGTGGTGCTGAGGAACCTAGAGCCTTACACATGCTAGGCAAGTGCTCTATCAATGAGCTACAACGGCAGCCCTTATTTACAATTTCTTTTCATGTGACTTTTACTGAAACCAGTATCATAATGTTCAAATTTATAAACATAAATTTAGGAAAAAATAAATGATCTTTCTTCAATTAAAACTATTTTCACTTCAATGTGTTATTTCAACTTATGTTGACGTTGACACCAAATGATTTTTCTGCCAATTAAAATTTTTATTTTTAAAAATTTACTGCAGTAACTGGAACTTAAACAGATTTGAATGTTTACAGACTCACAGCTTATTATAGGAAAACTACAATATGGCAATTACTTTTAAGTAAGGATATGCATTACAGCCAAAGACTGGAGCAGAGTAGCAAGTCTGGTGACATTTTGTGTCAATGCCTATTGACCTCCTGTAAGAAACGTGGCACAGTGTACCCTCTCTCTAGGATCAGAAGCCACATATGCATGCATGGGGCATCTGGAATGAAATAGAGTCTGTCTGGGGCATTTTCATATGCCATCAACATCCTGCTCTGCAAGCAGCCTTCATAGCAAAGCCTTGGGGGAGGGAGGAACAAATATCTTAATTTAGAAATACTATGATTTCTAGGGTATTTTGGAAATATACAGGTTTTCTCGCTCAAACTAGGTAAGTCATCAGTTTCTCTATAATGAATAAACAGTGAAGAAAAGTTGTGATGAACCTCCTTCAAGACTTCAGAATTATGGAAATTAACAGTATCACTCAGTAGGTTTACATCCTGACCTGCAGTCAGTGCAATGAAAATTCATTCTTTATTTCATTTGGACAGGTCAGGCTAATTCCAAGTTGGTTAGAATTAACCATCCCCACAACTCCACTGAGGCATGACAATTTTTCCATATCTAAGAAACCATAATGAATTTTGTTAGTGTAGATTTTAATTAGTTAATACTCACTACAAATGTCATTAAAATCATGGCTTTTTAGAAGTACTTTATGGAAAAATAAGCAAGACCTGTAGTAAGCAAATATATATGATTGAGTAGTACCTGGGTGAATCGAAATATTGAAGTCAAATGTCTTAATTTAGAAATGCTAAGAGTCAGCCAAGTATATGATGCATGGCATTTTTGGTTGAAAGGTGACGCCAGCTAGCCATTGAGATGATATGATTATGTTAAGATTTGCATTCATATGGATATTGGACTCCTGCTGTTCACCTCCACCTGCTACGGGACTCCTGGAGAGTTCCCATTGGTTGGGGAAGTACAGTAGGAGGGAGTACCGGGGGAGGAACTTGCTCTGGGGGTTCCGGGAGAAGCCGCGTGGGTGGATCGGCGATCTTCCCGGGGGCGTACAGAACATTGGCGGCAGTTTCAAAAAATAAAGTTTGTTCCTGCTTGAGTGGCTTGTAATTTTGTGCCCAGCCAGACTGCGGCATTTGGTGGCCCGTACGGGGAACACCTGAAGCTTGGAGGTGAGTAAAATTGCTCGCCCCTGAGGGAAGGCGACAAAATGGGTGACCATTTCAAAAAACAATGTGTTCTTGTTTTGATTTATTTTGTTTTTGTTTCAAGCTGCCTATCCCTAGAATTTTCTCAGTTAAACTGGGAAAAATGGTTGGCTCAAGGTTTGAAGTTGTTCGGCCCTGAGAAAGAGAAAATTAATACAACTATTCTTTGTTCCATTTTTGTTTCATTCTGTTTCAGTTTTGTTTTATGCTATCTTATTGGGTTGTGTTACCTTTATAGTAGATTAGAAACTAGTAAAAAACAAACCAAAAAACTGTTAAGTAAATTGTTAGAGGTCCAGACTATGGTAGAAAACATGTTAGGTCAAGCAAAAGAGAAGGTCTCTCGAGCTAGTCAGACAGAGGAAAATTTGAAGAAAGAAAGCTTAGAGGAAAAACAACCATCAGGCAGGGAATTACAACAGGAGGCTGCTACAAACTCCATTCTATCACCAGAGGGCGTAATTCAACCAACAGCTCCATCTACAGCTGAGCGGCCCTCAACTCCCATAGTTGATGGACGGAATCCTGAGGCAGGACCCCAAAGATTAGCATGCCCTGTACTTGAGCAGGCAGGAGGGCAACGAATTCACCATGCTTTAGATTTCAAAACAGTGAAGCAATTAAAGGAGGCTGTAACAACCTATGGGCCACAAGCACCCTTCACTGTGAGCATGGTCGAATCAATTACCAACTTAGACATGACGCCAGCAGATTGGGCTAACATGTGTTGATGTGTGCTAAATGGAGGACAATATTTGTTATGGAAGGTTGCCAATGAGGAATTTTGCATGGAGACAGCTAGGTGAAATGCAGCAGCCAGTTACACTCAAA